>NW_012277243.1:0-1176 GCF_000151885.1 Dipodomys ordii
AAAAAAAAATAAGAAGAGAAAAATTAAAAACAATGAAAAACAAAAAATGTGAGGTGCTGGGAACGTGGCTCAGTGGTAGAGCACTTACCTTGCATGCATGAAGCCCTGGGTTCGATTCCTCAGCACCACATAAGCAAAAAGAAAAAAGCAGGAAGAGGCGCTGTGGCTCAAGTGGTAGAGAGCTAGCCTTGAGCTGAAGAGCTGAGGAACCGTGCCCAGGCCCAGAGTTCAGACCCCACGACCGGACCCCCCCCAAAAAAAAGAGAATGTGAGTTCTTAAATTCAGGCCCCAGTACCAGCTCAACCAAAAGGGGGGAAAAGTATCAGAAACTTTCCTGTTCTGGTTGTCTGCAAACTGTGATCCTCAGATCTCAATTAATGTATTTCTTATTATTTTACAGCAGCAGATCAAATACTACTTCATAGTAAGGTGTGGTGGTACATGATTATAATCCCATCACTCAAAGACTTCAGTGGGAGACTCAAGAATTTGAGGCCAACCTGGACTACACAGTGAAATATTGTCTCCAAAGCAAAAAAAGCCCAGGATCCAGAGACTCATACCTGTAATCCTAGCTACTCAGGAGGCTAGAGGCTGAGATCTGAGAATTGTGGTTTGAAGCCAGCACAGGCAGCAATGTCTGTGACTCTATTATCTCCAATTAACTTACCAAAAAAGCCAGAAGAGGAATGGTGGCTCAAGTAGTAGAGCAGTAGCATTGAGCATAAAATCTGAGGACAGTGAGTTGAAGCTGTGCACACATGTGTGCATACACACACACACACACACACACACACATACACACACACACACGGAAAGAAAAAATACTCCCTTAGCTGCTGACGGACTCATCTGACCCTGGATTAGTCTCTTACTCCCTCCAAAGGTCTACTTATTCATCTGAAAACTAAGACAAACAACTCAGTTGGTTGAAATGATTGTGACAATTGAATGAGGATAAGAAATATATGAAAACCGATAGAAGAATGAGGTCTGGCTCTACAACCCTTACTTTTCCCAGCCTCTTGAGCTATAGGTTTAGAAATTTTTCCCTCAAGGAATTCAAGTTTTAAAAAAATCAACTTTGGGGGCTGGGAAGATGGCTCAGTGGTAGAGTGCTTGCCTTGCATGCATGAGGCCCTGGGTTCGATTCCTCAGCACCACATAAGCAAAAA
>NW_012277244.1:0-1287 GCF_000151885.1 Dipodomys ordii
GTTTTGCTGATTAATTGGAGATATGGGTCTCATGGACTTTTCTGCCCAGTTTGATTTTGAACATGTGATTCTCAGATCTCAGCCTCCTGAGTAATAAGGATTACAGATATAGACACCAATGTGCATCATTTTCACATCTTTAAATTCCCTTTGATTGCCTCTCATCACAGGAAGAAATATATTGGAAAGGAATAAACATGGAACCTGCAATTCAAGATATGGAGTGTAAGTTCTAGCCACTTGAGTAGGGAATGTGAGTCTATTATTTAGTGGTGGGGGGGTGGGTTTTGGAGCTTCCAGGCCTTCTCTTTCAATGAGGATAATCGTATTTCCCTTACGGACTGTGTAGACGGATTAAATAAGTCACTTTATGTAAAGCACTCAGCTTAGTGCTCCGATTCTGACAGAATGTTAAGGCTTGCTTATTGCTTCAAGGCTCCTCATGTTCTACAGGAATAGAAATTTGTTCTACATCAAAATTATTCACATTTGTGCACTTGGATGTAGGCATCAGCAGACATGGTTCCTTTGTCTTTACCAGGGAAGAACCACTTGGAACTGTCACAGAGTTAGAGACATCATTCTTCCGTAATTCATTTACTTTATACACAGATCATTTATCTACTGGCTTCTGAAAGTATTTGGGCTCATGGCGATGTGATCATGGTAAGCAAAGGAGAAAACAACTACTGCTTCCAAATGGCAGCTCAGGCAAGACTCCATCTTTAATTGCGAGATGGTTCGCAAATATAATTGCCAGTACTTGCCAAACACATGGAGTGACGAGCTGTGTTTACAAGTCATTAGTTATACAATAAATATCCCACTAGCTCACATCAACTCAGACAGCCCTGGTCAGGCTTTTGAAGATTTAGATGCTATCTACCTTGATAGGAGCCTACAAAAAAACCTAACATATTTACCTCTAATGTCTTCTTGAAATGTATTACCTTGTGTTCTTTCTGAAAAGCATTTTATTCAGAAGCTACCATTACTGGTTTTTCCTTTGCTTTTTAAGCCACCACTAAACTTTATTTCAGCAAATATGTAAAATCATCCAGTAATTCACCCAAGTTTGTTCTTTCATTTCTCAGTGATGCTTTCATTAGAGCAGACCCAACCAGAGAAGAGCAGGGCAATGTCTGCTTGTGTGTCTGGGATGTTAGCATGACTATATTGTTGGTGGAGAATTTATTGAGATGCATTATTTGGTCCAGACATAAGGAAGTCATTAAGTAAGACTAGTCCAATTGAAACACATCAGAATTGTTCAAATTTTATCCACTT
>NW_012277245.1:0-4853 GCF_000151885.1 Dipodomys ordii
CCGGCTTTTTTCTTTTTGCTTATGTGGTGCTGAGGAATCGAACCCAGGGCCTCAGGCATGCAAGGCAAGCACTCTACCACTGAGCCAACTTCCCAGCCCTATACCAATCATTTAAATAATCATAATTGCTGTGGACAAAGATCAAGAGAGAATGTCCCACAGCAACAGGATATATCCAGCCCAAAGCAACATAAAGCTCAAGAAATCATTTGGAGTTGGGCACCAGTGGCTCACACCTATAATCTTAGCTCCTCAGGAGGCTGAGATCTGAGGAGCGCAGTTCGAAGCCAGCCTAGGCAGAAAAGTTCCATGAAACTCTTATTCCCAATTAAAAACTGGAAGTATGGCTCAAAGTTCAAACCCCACAACTGACAAAAGAAAGACACACAGCGCTGAGACATGGGCTCAACTGCTGGAATCTAATGCATTGTGGTTGGGCAGGAGCTGGGGGAGGAAGGGGGAGGAGCTATCCAGGTTCTGCTTTGCTGATAGTTTCTTTCACAGAGATGTGAAGGTCAAGGGCCTTGCTCTGTGGCCCTGGTAGAGATTCAGTATCAGATCCTAGACAAGGCTGTTCTTAGAACCACAGAAAATAGTTCTCAGCAAAGCACTTGTATTTCCAGAGTTGATGTGTTCAGTACCAGTATACAAGAAAATATTCTGTTCAACCTCTCATTTAATGTTTTCTTTTCCCTTTTCCAGGATAGAATGGTGTTGCTTGTTGTGGGGAATCTGGTTAATTGGTCTTTGTAAGTAGTCTGAAGAAAAAAGCCTTTATTTTTATTAATGTTTGTTACGATATAGTTTAACTTTCCTTGACTGTCTTTTCCTATTCCTTCCTTCTTTCCTTTTTCCTTCCTTCCTTCCTTGCTTGCTGGTTTCTTAATTTAGCACTTTGTACTTGCCAGACAAGATCTCTACCCCCTTTAAGCCCCTCACCCAGCCTGGGGCTTCAGATATTTTTTTTTTTCTTTTTCTTTTTGTAAATCATGAGGCCTGAACTCGACTAGCACTCTACCACTTGAGCCACAGCACCACTTCGGGCTTTTTCTGCTTTGTGGTGCTGAGGAATCGAACCCAGGGCCTCATGCATGCAAGGCAAGCACTCTACCACTGAGCCACCTTCCCAGCCAGATACTTTTTCTTGAAGCATCTCTCACTAGTGCCAGAGCTGGCCTTTGACAAGGATTGTCCTCCGCTTGCCTCACGTATAACTGGGACTGCAGGTGAACCTTCACATCCCACTTTCTTACCAAGACAAGGTCATACTTTTTCTTCTAGTCTGCCTTCAAATCACAATTTTCCCATCTCTACCTCCCAAGCAGCTTGGATTACAGGCTGAGCCACCATACTCAGCACTGTCATTTTTTAAGGAAGTCTGATAATAAGGAGAGGGTAAGACTGTGCTTTCCTAGAGAGTTAGTGAAAAGTTGCTTTTTCTCCTGCAAAGAAAGCACTGGGAAACTCTGGTCGCTTCTTTTAAAGCATTGATGAGTTGATTGAGTTCATTTGCTCAATATGACAAACATTTGTGGACAGAACAGACAGAAAGACAGAGAGAGAGACAGAGAGAGAGAGAGGATAGATAAATATCATGGCAGTAAGCACAAAACTGCAACACAGTTTCAAATTATTCTATAGAACTTTAATAAAGGCTTCCCAGTAGACATTCTCTACTGCAGAATTTTGCTTCTTTCTTTTTTCCTTCCTTCCTTCTTTCTTTTTTCCTTCCTTCTTTCTTTTTTCCCTTCTTCCTTCCTTTTTCCCTTCTTCCTTTCCTCCCTCTCTTTCTTCCATCCTGCCTTTCTTTTCTCCCTCTCTTCCTCCCTTCTTCCTTCCATATCTTTCCTTCTTTCTTCCTTTTCTTTCTTTTGCTATTTTTAGTATGCATTTATAGTACAAAAATTTCCCTTCTTGCTGTGTGAATGTGTGCATGCACATGTGTGCAACTATTTCCTATTTCTTTCTTCCCCTGTAGGTCTCTTCCTGCATACCCCATACCCTTCCTCTTCACATCCCTCTTCCTCCCCTTGGCCTTAGTTCTTCAAATGAGCTCCAAATAGAACAGTAGCTGAAAATTATACAACCTAGTCTCATTTTGATGATGTGAACTCTATTGTTGATAACTCAAAAAAAAACTAACAAGTTTGATTTATTTATGGCTCTTAGCGGATATGCTTCTCTGAGTGAATACCCTTTGAGAGAAAATTCCTGGCACACATTAGGACTTACAAGGGAATGAAGAAAGAGGCACACATTCTGAATCAAGTCATGGGAATTGCAATCTTATTTGAAGGAGAGAGCTGCTGGAAGACACTTCTCACTGTCATCGTCCTAAGGGTCCTCCTGGCAGAGGAACAAAGTCCATGCCTTTGAGTCCTTCCTCTGCTCGCAGCGATTCAGGATGAGGCAGGTGGTAGTTACTTCTAGGCCCTACTCTCCCCTTTAGAAGCTGACTCCATGGTCTTAGTTACACAAGACATAGCACTGGTAAGAGGAAAGTAACCAACCACTTTATAATGAACAACTTCACTGTGGTCTCAGGAGCTCAGAATTGCCTGGTTTGTCTCTGCCTCTCTATAATCTGCTCACAAGACAAGACAAGGGGCCTCTCTTTTTACACTGTTTTGCAGATAGCAGATCCTCCAAAGATGCATGAGCTGTGATGATATAGAACACTGTGAGTGCTCCATACAGATATCACATGATTTAATGTCAATGTTATTTTAAAAGGGATCATTCCCATATTGTTCTGAAAAAGAAATATGGTGTGTGTGTGTGTGTGTGTGTGTGTGTGTGTTCAGAGAAAAAGTATGTATGTGGATGCAGATAGATAGATAGATATACATACATACATTTATTTTTGTCAGTAATGGGGCTTGAACTTTGGGCCTGGGTACAGTCCTTAAGCTTTTCTACTCAAAGATAGCACTCTATCACTCTGAACCACAGATCCATTTCTGATTTTCCTAGTGGTTAATTGGAGATAAGAGTCTCACAGGCTTTCCTTCCCCAGGCTGGCTTTGAACCACAATCCTCAGATCTCAGCCTCCTGAGTAGCTAGGATTACAAGCGTGAGCCACTGGCATGCAGCTAATATTTACATACTTACATTTGAGAGAGAGCAAGTCCAACAATAATAATACAAACATGGCAAGATGCAGTATGTTTTAGTATACTGACAATTTCAAAATCTGAAAGAAAGAAATTCTTCTATTACATAAAACAAAGTCTGTTGGACTATAAAATCAAAGTCCATTAATAATAACTTTACAAGTGAAGTACTTAGGAATAAATTTGGAAGCGTGATGAATCTTTCTAAAGCAAATGTAATTGCCTTTTTAGGAGACATAAAGTAAAAGTTAACTAAATGAAAAAGGATGTCAAGGCCTAAGTGGGAAGATTAACTATTATAACATTATCTCGTCCCAAGTTAGTGCATAAATTTAGAAATGGAATTAAGTTAATATGATTTTATTCTAAAGTATATTTCCCTACTTAAGCAAAAATTTCAAAGTTCTCTGAATAATAGAAGAGGACCAAAGAATAATAATGATTGGTCAGCATTATCCAATAGAACTTTCTATATAAATAAGTAGAACATTTTATCTAAATGTTCTTCACTCTACAATTCCTAGCATTATTAACATGTGAACACTGAGAACTTGAAATGTAGCTCATGTGACTGAGGAACTGTATTTTTTTATTTTTACTTAATTCTAATTAATTTAAGTAGCTATATGTAGCCAACAATTATGATAAGATAACCTAACCAGATAGTCTAACATATTCTAAAATAATAATAAAGCAGAAAGGTGCTGACCCAAAATTAGTCAATAGATTGTAATAGAGATGTTAGAAATCTACCAAAACCCTGGCTAGATGCAGAATTTTTATTTATTTTATAAATGATAGACATGGCAATTGCACACATCAGTGGAGGTTTGGAGGATGTTTCAATGCACGTACATTCCATGCCCTGATCAGATCAGCCTCTATCCATCCACCCTCCCTCCACTTCTCAACCCCTACTTATCTTTAACATTCAGGCCCTCTTTTCTTCTCTCTCTCTCTTCCTATCTGTCTCTAGCTCTATCTCTTTTTCTCCTCTTCTCTCTCTCTCCTCTACTTGTTAGTTTACACATATGAGAGAATATGCTATAATACTTGTCTTTTACAGGCTTATTTTACTTAACATAATGTTCTTCAGTTCCATTCATTTTGCTGCAAGTGATAAGATTTCATTCTTTTTTATGACCAAATAATATTCCAGTATGGATGTGTGTGTGTGTGTGTGTGTATTCTTTCTTTTTTCTTTCTGTCATTCTGTCTTTCTTGCCAGTTACCAGGGCTTGAACTCAGGCCTCTTGGACTTAATTTTTTCACTAACAGGTAGTGCTCTATCATTTGAACCACGCCTCCATACCAGTGTTTTGCTGACTAATTAGACTTCGAGTCTCTTGCATTTTTCTGACCTGGCTGGCTTAGAACACAGTGTCTAGGTCTTAGCCTCCTGAGTAGCTGGAATTATAGGTTTGTGAAAACCTGGCACATTTTCTATATTTATTTATTCACTGATGGACTTAGGTTGAATCCATACCTTATCTATTATGATTAATGCTGCAATAAACATGGGTGTGTGGGTATTTCTTTGGTATACTGATTTTATTTCCTGTGGACATACACCAGTGGATCATATGGTGAATCTGATTTTAGGTTTCTTTGAGAGTTCTCCATACTGTTTTTCTATTATGGTTATCCTAATTTGCAGCAAATGTAAAAGACTTCCTTTTTCTTCAAATACTTGCCAGCATGTTATTTTACTATTTGTTATTTTTTTTTTTGGCAGGGGG
>NW_012277246.1:0-1786 GCF_000151885.1 Dipodomys ordii
CCTCAGATCCCAGCCTCCTGAGTAGCTAGGATTACAGGTGTGAGCCACTGGTACCTGACAGCTTTTGTCTTTTTCTAAGTCCCTCCAAGAATATCTGAAGATGTCTTGAAAAAGATTCACAGAGAGGTACTCCAGCATATTTATTTCAGAGCAAATAGCAAGAAATAGCACATTTTTTTCTTTTTTGGAGACAGGATTAGATGTGAAGCTCAGGCTGGCCTTGAACTTGTAGTTCAGTTTCAGCCTCCGTGACTGCTGGGATAGTGGCATGTGCTACTGCCCACAATATTTAAATATTTTTCTTGTTATTATAAAGATGATGTACAGAGTGGTTGCAGTAACATGAGTCAGGTAAAGAGTACATTTCTTTTTGGACAATGTCACCCCTTCCCTCGCCCTCTCCCAGTTTTCCCCTCCTGTCCCCACCTACAAATTGTATAGTTCATTTTCAACGTAGTATCTAGTGCGTACCACAGCTGCATTTGTTCACCCTTTGTCCCTCCATTTTTGTGCCTCCCCCTTAGTCTCCCGAAGACGTATAAATCAACAAACAGCATAAAAAGGAAAGAAAATAAAAAGCAGCAAAAAATAAAAGAAAAATCTTGATTTCATTTCCTGGAGTTCCTTTCAGAAAATCTTATTTTGTACGGCACATAGGCATTGTGCCTTTCTGTCCCTCTCCTAAGGTCTACCATATTTTTTTTAACAACATGTCTACATTGTAACAACCTTTGGACATCCTAACCATGTCCCTGTACTGCAGCATTATGTGTACCATATGACAATATCTGCCCTAATGTTTTTAGAAACAATGTTGGTTGAAGCAGTGTTTATAATAATTCTGTGACATGGGCAGAAAGTAGAAGATAGCTTGGTTTTGTTTCCAAGCACTTTAAGGTGGCATCAGGTGAGGATCCCTCTTCCTTTCAGGCTACCCTGTACCCTGACGCTTCTCCCTGGGAAGGTCTGTGCCCTCATTTTGGTGGCAGAGGCAAGTTGTGGGTATCTCCAGCTTTGGCAGTGGCTTTCCCTCCTGCCCCCTCCAGAGGGCCTCCTCAGCCCTGCCTCCATTTGGAGCGGGCATTTGTGGTGAGGGTCAGACATTCACCTGGACCACAGAGGATTCAGATCTATCAGCCTCTGCAGACACAAAGGTCTGAGACCCAGTTTCTCAGGGGAGGAGACAGAAGGAGGAAGACTCGATTCCCAAGTCACTGGGAGCCACTCCGGGACTTGAATCTGGTTTCAATTCCTCTTTTTCTCTTCATTTAGGATGCAGATTCTCCTGCCACTCCCTCCCTTTTTTCCCTCTGTCTTCGGTCCTCCATTTCTGAATATGAAGCTGTACAGTCAGCCTTGTCTGGACACCAGTTATGTACCTGGCAGTGTTAAGACATTTGCTTACATGTGATCTTCACCAAAGTCCAGGAATAAGGATCAGCATCAAGTCTTCTAACACACGAGAACATCAGGGGTTAACAAATAAAACTTCCACTAAATGGTTTAAGTCACATAGCTAAGGGCAAGAAATGTGATTTAGTGGTAGAATGCTTGCTTAACATGCATGAAGCCCTGGGTTCGATTACTCAGTACCACATAAACAGAAAAAGCCAGAAGTGGCATTGTGGCTCAAGTGGTAGAGTGCTAGCCTTAAGCAAAAGAAGCTCAGGGACAGTGCCCAAGCCCTGAATTCAAGCCCTAGGACAGGCAAAAAAAAAAATCACCTAGCTGAAAAATGAGAGCCAACACACACACACACACACACACACACACACACACACACACA
>NW_012277247.1:0-1850 GCF_000151885.1 Dipodomys ordii
AAAAAAAAAAAAAAAGAGTTTCTAACAAAGAGGTTAGTGCCTGGGTTCTCTCTGAAAAGGGAGGATTCTGCTGTTTCCAGTTGGGGACATGAATCTCATAGGGGTGAAGCTCCCCTTCTCTAGGGGGTCCCACCTGCCGAAATGGGAATACAGCAGGGGGAATCTTCACTATGGGGAGCCAAGGGGTGGATCTCTCTCTTGTCCCTGCCCCCAGCCTCTCCATATGAAGAGCCAGAGAAAGTATGAGATGGGTTCAAGGAGCCTTGATCTGGCTCCTTGTGGAGAGGGTCAGTAGGTACCTGAGGTAAATACACGAGGGGATTGGGTAAGATGGTGGAAGGGTATCCTGCTCCTCCGGCTGCTGTTTTGGAAGCGGTGGTCATGATCTCAAGGCCAGGGCTGTGGCTGAAGTATTTGCAGGAGGTAAATGGGACTTCAGCCACGCTGGGGATTCCTTTGCTAGGTAGCGCCAGGTCCATATGTCCTCGGTCACTGAAAATGAACGCCTGAGAATTGTAAATGGTTAGGAGGTCAAACATGTCTTCCGAGGGCTACCTGGTGCTGAAGGTCAGCCATTTGAGTCAGCAGAAAGTAGTCAGATTTCCTGGAAAGACATGATCACCAGATAACTTAGCTTTCTTTTAAAAATCCTTAAAATGTTGCAAGACTAGGTCTCGGGGAAGCTCCTCACTCCCAAGTTCCGCTTGTCCCATGTCTTCCTGTGAAGCAAATTCAGGTACGACAATAGCAAGCAAGAGCAGAAGTATGAACAGACACAGACAGACATGACCATACACAGAACAAGGAACAATGTAAAAGTTTCTCCTTGTAGACAATTTTCATTATAGGCCAATCCTCTCCCTGTGATAACTGCTATTAGGGGAACAGAATTTCTGTTCTTCTGATAAAACACAATAATCACTTTGGTCCTGGGGGGATTCCATGTCCCTTCTATCAAGGACCTCTAGAAGGGGGTCAAGGTATCCCTTGACCACCCTGGCCTTAGAGAACTCCGCTGCATCCAGCCTAGTTCTGTCTTAGGCCCACAGACAGTGCACACAATACAGAGTGGTCAACTGACTTGTACTCACCTCTGGAGTTCTCTTTTCTTCACCTGGGTGTCTCCCCCCAAAAGAAAAAGGCTTCTCCTGGGCCTCAAACCCCATGGTAATTGATGGAACTCCACATCCACCTGTGGGACTTGACCCCACGCATCGCCCTGGGCCTGATGCCCCTGGTTATCAATGAGACTCCATGTCCACCGGTGGGACTTGAACCCATGCATTGCCCTATGGTTAAGGACTCTTTCCCAGTCAGGGAACCAGAAATGTTACAGAGAAGAGAGTCCACCACTCAGAGACAGCCTCATACAAAAAGATAAATTTGGGGGGAAGTGGATAGTTGACTGGCCAGGAACACAGCACAGACTCGGGAGCTGAAATTGCGACCCCGAACAGTCCTCAAGCTGGGGTTTTTAAGGGCAAAAACCATGTGGTCGAGCCTGGCCACACACAGGTGGCCAATGGGATTGTAACACACACATAAAGATTGTACATTCATGTCAGTGGCCAATGGAGTTACAGCCTGCCTTATAGTAGCTGTTTAAACTAACCTATCATTTTGGTTTGAATTGGCATGTGAATTTGGCGGGCAAAAGGGAAGGTTTTTCCCCTAAGTTTGCCTATCTGCAACCCCCCAAACAAACAGGGTTGCAGGGCTTTTACTTTAGATAGTCTCCAACATTTCAGAACATAGGTGATCAAACAAATTACAGATTTTACATTTCCCAGAGTCTCAACAGGCCAAGCATATTTCCTGACCATGAGGGAGTCATTAAAGATGGGGTCTGT
>NW_012277248.1:0-1997 GCF_000151885.1 Dipodomys ordii
ACATAAGCAGAAAAAGCTGGAAGTGGCGCTGTGGCTCAAGTGGTAGAATGCTAGCCTTGAGCTGAAGAGCTGAGGGACAGCACCCAGGCCCAGAGTTCAGGCCCCACAACCAACAACAACAAATTAATGGGGCAGGCTGGGAATGTGCCATGATGGTACGGTGCTTGCCTAGCATGCATGAAACCCTGGGTTCAGTTCCTCAGTACCACATAAACAGAAAAAGGCAAAAGTGGCACTGTGGCTCAAGTGGCAGAGTGCTAGTATTGAGCAAAAGAGGTTTAGGGACACTGCCTGGGCCCTGAGTGCAAGCCCCAGGACTGGCAAAAAAAAAAAAAAATAGGGCTGGGGTTAAACCTCAGTGTACAGCTTATCTAGGATGTGGTAGATCCCAAGCACTGAAAGAAAAAAAAAGATAGAGTGATTGATTCATTCCTACATAGACACATTCATACATACATAGGAAGATAGATGAGGATAATAGCTGGTAGATGTCAGATAATAGGAAAATAAATGGTAGATTATAGATGATTGATAGTCATAGATGCATTATAGATAGAAAGTGATAAATGTTGGTAGATGAGACATACAAGAGTGTCCTAATAAGTCCCCCACATGTAACAGTTCACATAGGATCCTATGAGCACAGAAGGTGAGCATCTACTCTGCTGACATAGTTTTTGATGGTTTGGTGAAGGAGGAGTTACCTGGGAAAAATTTTATAACTCTGTGGTTCAAAATACGTGGTGTAATGGTTACATTGGTTGCCCATTGCTGGGTAACAAATTATTCCATACTTCTAGAAGTTTGGGTTAACCTATGCTTACTCTCTCACAGTTCCTGTGGGCCAGGACGTGGGGGCAGGGCTGAGTCTCCATATCAAGGTCTCTTACGAGGTGTCAGTTGGGACTGCTGTTTCATCTGAGGATTCAACGGGGGTGGATCACCCCCTGCAAAGCCCTCCCCCACAATTGTTGGCATGACTTCATTCTCCATGAACTATCTCTTTTATTATTATGGGATTCCTTGCTGTCTGTGGGGGCAGTTTACAACCTGGCATCTGGCTTCTCTTAGAACAGGCAAGCTAGATGTGAAGGGTAAACAAAGGAGGAGGCTGCAATGCTTGGTAAGAAATGTATGCATTATCCTGCCCATGTAATTGTAACCCCTCTGTACAGTATGTTCACAAATAAAATAAATTAAATTTTAAAAAAAGAACAGGCAAGCTAGAATGCAGGAGAAGTTGGACAAGACAGACACTGGTAACCTAACCACGGAAGTGAGGAAGCAACAGTCGTTTTCTGCACAACTGTCCTGAGAAGCAAGTGGTAAGATCCAGCCCATGTGCAAGGGAGGGTATGGCACAAGAACAGAAGTACCAGGATGTTGGCATCTAACATGTAGGAACTGAAAATTCTGTGTAAAAGGAAAACCACCACAACAACCAGATGAAGGTGTCAGGAGGGTCAGGAGAAGCAGGTGTTGTTAGCCCTGGAAAGAAGGGTGACCTGACTCTGAAAAAAACTGCCAAGGCCAGGCAGGGAGCTGCATGGCCAGCTTCATTGCTTAAGTGGTTTTTGTCTGCAAAATCAAGAAATAGTGATAGCTAATGATGTAAAGAAAACTGTCAGAAAGAAAAATAACTAAGTCAGGCATTGGTGGCTCATGCTTATAATCCCAGCTACTCAGGAGGCTGAGATCTGAGGACAGTGGTTTGAAGCAAGCTGAGACAGGAAAGTCTGTGAGATTTTAGCATGAATTAACCACTAGAAAACAGGAAGAAGAACTGTGGCTCAAAGTGGTAGTGTGCTCGCTTTTAGCAAAGAAGCCCTGGCCCTGAGTTCAAGCCTCACAATCGATAAAAGAGAGAGAGAGACAGAGGCAGAGAGAGGGAGGGAGGGAGGAAGGGAGGGAGGGAGGGAGGGAGGGAGGGAGGAAGGAAGGAAGGAAGGAAGGAAGGAAGGAAGGAAGGAAGGAAGGAAGGAAGGAAGGAAGGGAAA
>NW_012277249.1:0-2040 GCF_000151885.1 Dipodomys ordii
TTATTTATTAGAGACTTCTCTCTTTCATTTAACTTATAGTCAACATAAACTTAATTTACTAAAGTTTCCACCACACACACACACACACACACACACACACAAACACACACACACACACACACACACACACACACACACACACACACACCACACATACACACACCAGGTATTTGTTTAAAAAAATAATTCTACTAGATGCCAGAAGTTCACATCTGTAATCCCAGCTCTTCAGGAGGCTAAGATCTGAAAGATTGTTATTCAAAGCCCAGCAAAGCCAATGGGACTCCATTTCCAAAATAATAAAATAAAAATCAGGGCTAGAAGAATGACTCAAGTGGTAGAGGATGAGCTAAGCAAGAGCAAGGCCTTGAGTTCAAACCTTGGTACTGACAAAGGAAAAAAAAACCTATTCCTGTTTTTTAAAACTTTTCTATTTTTTTCCTAGTCTTTTTCATTTATATCTGTGCTATGATTGTTATTTTCTTCCTTCTAATAACTTTGAGTTTGGTCTTTTTTTAGTTTCTTGAGGTAAAAAGTTAGGTTTATTTGAAAATTTTCTTGGTCTTCATGTAGATGTTTATTGACATAACTTCCCTTCTATATTTAGGCTGCATCCCCTAATTTCTGGTGTGTTTGATTTCCATTTTCACTTGTTTCAAGATTTTTTCATTTCCTTTTTATTTCCTTTTTTGGACCCATTGGTTACACAAGAGCATGTTTAATTTCCCCATATTTCTAAAGTTAGAAGTTTTCTTCCTGCTATTGATTTTCTTGTTTTACATCATAATAGTTGAAAAACACGCTTGGTTTGTGTCAGTATTCTCAGATTTGTTAAGATGTGTTTGGTGATCTATCATATGATGTATTCTGGAGTGTATTCCTGTGTTCTTGCTGTTAGATCAGATTTTCAGCACATGTCTATTAGATCAATTTTATCTATAGTAAACTTTAGCTTCTTTGGCTTCATCCTAGGTTTCTGTCTACATTGTCTATCCGTAGGTGTTCTATTGGAATCTTTGCCCATATCTCTGGTGCTCAGGTCTATAGCTCTAGCATGCTACAATACTCAGCTTTGCCCAAACTGCACTCTACTCTCATCAGCATCCTAAATAGAGTGAAACAGAGAGCAATCCCACAGACAAGCCTAAACTTAGTACACAAGTTCCAACCTTCTCTCACATCCCAGGGGAAGAGCCGGGAAAAGGTCAGCTTCCTTTGACCTGTGAGGCTCACGTGAACAGTAATTCCTTGAAACTGAATGTGGCTTTTTTTTTTTTTTTGGTTGTGGGGCTTCTTTGGTTGCTGCAGATCCTTTACTGGTTTTGAGAATTCTACAAAGCTGCTTTAGTCTGCATGACATTTCTGGGAAGAACTGAGCTTCCTACCTGGCTTTTCACTTTAAAGAATTCAAATGTAGATGTTCTTTGACTTAAAACAGGTCGTCATCTCAGTAAGTTATCATAAGTTGGAAATAACATGTTGAGAATGCATTGACTAGACCTAACCTGAGACATCTTCTAGCTTATCTACAATCACACGGTGGACCTGGCAATATGCAGTTGTGAATGGACAGGAAGACCACAAGGAAGGCACATGACACTTGGCATTCCAGTGGGGTACAACAGAGAAATAAGGAGTTTAGCTCTGGGTTCCATACAAATGGGGAAGCTGTGCAGCCTGACGTTCAGCCCTGGCCGGGAGGATGAATATGCTTCTGATGTTAACCACCAAGTGGCTAAACATCCCTCCCAGCATCCCACCTCAACCCCATCAGTCTTAGAGGAATGATGTCTGCTTGCTGGTTTTGCTATCTTCTCAAAAGTAAATTCATTCTAATGGACCCATTCAACTTTGTAACTTAATCAAAAAATGTGTGTATGTTCTTTTTTTGTGTGTGGAGGTAATGGGGTTTGAGCTTAAGGACTTATATACTTGCTTGTTTTTTTTCACTTGAGGATGGCATTCTACCACTTGAGCCACACCTCCTGGAAATAAGAGTCTTACAGACTTTTCTTCCTAGGTGGGCTTTGAACTTTGATC
>NW_012277250.1:0-2122 GCF_000151885.1 Dipodomys ordii
CTTTTTTCTTTTTGCTTATGTGGTGCTGAGGAATCGAACCCAGGGCCTCAGGCATGCAAGGCAAGCACTCTACCACTGAGCCACCTTCCCGGCCCCCAAAATATATTTCTAAATTTTTGCCACAGACTTACTTAATCAAAGTCCTGTGCACAGGGTCTTACAGAGATAATATATAGTGCTTTGATTGTTTTAAAACATCCAAAACCAATGTGGCATCAAATAATATTTTCATTAAATAATAGTCTTTTCTCTTAGGAAACACACAGTATACAAATACATTTAATTCTCATTATATAAAACGTGTTGGGTAAAACATTGAAATATTATTGAATATAATCAATATTGAAACATTGAGTATATTTGTGTTAGTAATATGAATAGCTGTCTTCTATATTGTATATTTTCTGAATATTCTTCAGTGAATTTGTATCATTTTATAATCAGAATGCATGTAGACATACTAAAACATATGTTTAGGATGATTCTAACATTTGACCCAGTTATTCATAATTATTTAGTGTCCCATCCAATTGTTCACTCTTTTATTTCTGATTCTCTAATTTAAGAAACAAGAAGATAGGAAAAATGTGCATTAAAATGCAAACTTCAGCATGATTCATGTGACCAAAACACAAACACAAAGTACTCGTAGGATGGTTAAATACAGTAAGAAAATGGCTTAATCTACTACCATGTTAATATGTCTTTATGAGAACAATCAGCAGTTGTATATATGCATAGATACTGCCTAAAATATATTTTAAAAACCTTATGACTAGATAGATCACTAGTGGAAATTTTCTGTAATTTTAACAGTGATGACTTCTGGTGAATAATTATTCTTGTTATCTTCCTATTCTTGAGTTTCCAAATGTTTATGTTGCCTAATTTATATAAGGAGGAAAGCTGAGCTATTTTATTAATTACCTGACATTTTAATAGTTACTGTCTCTTTGCATTTTTCTCTCTTTTACTGGAAAGTTTACTTCTTTTTTCTTTTTCTTTCTTTCTTTCTTTTTTTTTTTTTTTTTACTAACTATTCTGCATTGTGTGGCCTCCATTTTGTCTAGGAAATCACAACTCTGTCATTTTGAAGTGCCATATTTGGAGGAAAAATAAAAAGGTCTCCCTTAAAATCTTTACCTGTGAGCTTCCTCCAGAACCTTTTTGAGTCAGCCCTGCCATCTGTGGCCTAAGATGACAAAGTATATTCTAAATCACCTTGACAGTTGTCTGTTTACATTAGATCATCTGCTCCTGCCTCCTGTGCTGACATAACATTCTTCGAATTCATTTGCCTTTCCAAGTGCTCAAGTTCTCAGGCAGAGTGGAAATTACTTTCCTTTGCAAAAAAAAAAAAAGATGCCAAGATATTTGAGACGCCTCCCCCAAATTTGTGCACAGGTGATTATTTTTCCATCAGGGATAGGTCTCCTCAGAAAGAGGACTAGGGCTTCGCATAATTAGATTTCTTGACTCCAAATATTTTACCCAGAGACCATCATGGAGGGAAATTGTCCACATTATTCAGAAAGGAGTAATTGAAAAATTTATAATCAGAACACATATGCATGCATTTAAAATTTAGAAGGCAATTCTGATCTTAAAATTCACAACTGCTTTGTATTAATAAAGGTGAAAGGAAATTAAGTGGACATAAGGAGAATTGGGGTGAAGAGCAAACCTAGAAGGGATGATATAAACACAGGGAAAGGTTTTCAGAGAAAGATAAATAAGTGAGTTCTTTTAGAAATGTAAATTTCATAGGTGCTAGATGTAGCCATAGAAGTGAAATATATATATATATATATTTATCTACACAGATGTGTATATGTATATGTGTTTGTAAATATGTATATATGTGTTTGTAAATAATATTTGATCATCAGATTGAGGGGTTAGGCTAGGGAACAAAATAGTGGATTTATCAATGAATTTTTCCATTTTCAATTAAAATTGGTAGCACATAGTTTGTCTACATAGTTTGACAGGTGACACATGGAAAATTAACTTGAATACTTAAGGATCATTACTTCTCACTCCTAAGATGAACTCCCTTCCCTCCTCATCCCCACACATGTATCCTTGAGCACTTTAGATATATCTATCCAAGTGTCTTATA
>NW_012277251.1:0-2796 GCF_000151885.1 Dipodomys ordii
AAAAAAAAAAGGGCTCATCATAGCTGGGCCTGTAATCCTAGCTACTCAGGAGGCTGAGATCTAAGGATCTCGGATTGAAGCCACCCCAGGTAGGAAAGACTGTGAGAGTCTTATCTCCAATCAACTACGCAGAAAAAGCTGGAAGTGGGGCTGTGGCTAAAGTGGTAGAGTGCTAAGTTGAGGGACAGCACCCAGGCCTTGAGTTTAAGCCCTGAGGGCATGCACAAACACACACTGACACACACACATATATTAGAGTTCTGAAGCCTGTTGGAAGTCAGTATGAGTGGAATGGGGTCCCCCGCCCCCACCCTCCACCCCCAACACACACACACACACTGGCCATGGCTCCAGGAAGTTCCTCGGCTGCCACTTGCTATTATTAGGTCAAGCAGTCTTCATGTCAAATCCAGATGGGGAGAAGAGCAGGGCCTGGCCTGGCCTAGCAGGCTGAGGGCTGGGAACATGGCTGGGAGGCTGGGTTTGGGTCTGAGCCCCACCCTGCTCCTCTGCCCTCCCTTGCCTGCAGCTGGTCCAGCAGCCACGTCTACACTTGGCTCTGAGGTTGGTGCAGAGAATTCCCTCCACCCCTCCTACTCTCCCTCCCTCCCATCATGGCCGCCTCCTCTGAGAAGCTACTCAGCCCTTCTGCAGCCTCAGCACTTTCCTGCCCACTCCCAAAGAAGCCAAGCCTGCAGGGAGCTCAGAAGCCGACACCGCTGGCCTCTGGATGCTGCCTGCCTGGGCGAGGGGACAGTCGCCTTCTCATCTGCAGGTCTTCCTGCCTCCGCTGAAGCTCACTGACTCAGCCCGGGGTGTAAGGCCCACACACCTGGTTGGCATCTCAGCCCTACCAAAACATGCTCAGACAACTTGGACCAGGAACTCTCCCTCTCTTTCTGAATCTGTTGCTTTCTCCCTCTGTGTGTGTGTGTGTGTGTGTGTGTGTGTATGTACGTGTGTCTGTCTGTCTATGTGTACATGTACTAGGTTTTGAACTAGGGCCTCATGCTCACTCGGGTTTTTCTGCTCATAGCAGATGCTCTACTACTTGAGCCACACCTCCACTTCAGGCTTTTTGGTGGCTAATTGGAGATGAGTCTCATAGGCCTTCCCTTCCCCCGGCTGGCTTTGAAACTGTGATCTTCAGATCTCAGCCACCTAAGTAGCTGGAATTACATGTATGAGTCACCTGCACTGGGCTTGAACCTCTCAGTTTTACCTAGAAAATAGAGATAATCTTGGCACCTAGTTCTCAGAGCTGTGGAGAATGAGTGGATGGCATGGGGGAGGTACTTGGGTCATTTATTATTGTTGCATCACATTGGTGAGCTAGTTCTAAGGAAGACAAAGGCAATTTGGGAAGCTGGGGATCTGGGTATGGACCTGCCCCTCCCCCTCTCTGAGATTCAACTTAGCTATCTGGATCATGAAGAGGCCATCTAGGACTCCAGCTGTAGTATTTTCAAGTAGTGAAGGGGTCATTTAAAATAATCTGACAAGGCCAGTACAGACAGAGCACCCAAACAATTACTGCTGGTGTACAGTGACTAAGAACAAAGTTGGGAGGCTGGGCACTGGTAGCTCATACCTGTAATCCTAGCTACTTAGGAGGCTAAGATCTGAGCATCACGGTTCAAAGCCAGTTGGGGCAGGAAAGCCCCAAAATTAACCACCAGAAAACCAGAAGTGTATCTGTGGCTCAAACTGGTAGGGTGCTAGCCTTGAGCAGAAAGCTAAGCTCAGAGACAAGCCCTGGGTAAAAAAAAAAAGATCAAAGCTGGGCACAGTAGCTCACACCTGTAATCCCAACAACTAGGGAAGTGAAAATCAGGAGGATCTTAATTCAAGGCTAGCTGAGTGTAGTGGTACACTCTGGTCATCCCAGCTATGAGGTTAAACATAAGTAGGAGGATGGAGGTCCAGGCTGGTTTTGCAGAAATGCAAAACACTGTTCCAAAAATATCTAAAGCAAAAAGGTCTGGGTGAGTGGCTCAAGTGGCAAAGCACCTGCATAGAGAGTGAAAGGACCTGAGTTCAACTCCAGTGGGACTAAAAAAACAAACAAGTCACGGATGTGGCTTAGCCTGTGACTTATAAGATGCAAGCTACGAGGACCACAGTGACAAATTGCCACACGTGGATTACAAAGGATGAGTGCAAGTGGGGGTCCAACCCACCAGATGACAACTGCACGGTGCCCCTGCCATGGACCTAGATTCTCCCCTTCACCAGGCGCAAGGAACCCTTTAGCAGTCACAGAAGTCCAGCCTGGCCCAGCCAGAGTTTGAGTGACAACGTTGGCCAGAGCAACAGCAGCTTGATGACATCATGGAGGCCATGGCCTTGCCAAACTGGTTTGAGAACAAAGTCCTCCATCCTCCTCCTTGGGCTGTGACCTTGGGAACCTCCAGTTTTGCTCACTAGGAGGCTCACACATCTTAGACCCATACCAACAAGAACCAGCTCTAGGCCCGATGCAGTGATGCATGCCTATAATCTAAGCTGTTCAGAAGGTGGAGATAGGAGAATCAAGATCCAAAGCTGACCTGGGCAAAAAGCATGAGACCCTATCTGAAAAACAAGCTAAAAGCAAAATGACTTGGGGGTATGGCCCAACTAGTACAGTGCTTGCTTCCCAAGCAAGAGGCCCTGAGTTCAACCCCCAGTACCACCAAATAAAACAAAACCAGTTCTCCGGGGCTGGGAAGGTGGCTCAGTGGTAGAGCGCTTGCCTTGCATGCTCGAGGCCCTGGGTTCGATTCCTCAGCACCACATAAGCAAAAAGAAAAAAGC
>NW_012277252.1:0-1590 GCF_000151885.1 Dipodomys ordii
GAAAGATTTGGAAATAATTATACTAAATGAAGTAAGCCAGGCCCAAAGAAACATAGGTACCATGATTTCCCTTATTTGCAATAATTAGTTCATATCTAGGACATGCAATAAAGTTCAAAAGCTATGTACATATGACCATGGAAGATCATGCTAAATGAAATGAACCTCAAGACAGGGACAAAAGTGTTTTTTTTCTTGCTATTGTTTTTAATGTACTTATAATGTACTATGTGATTCTTCTGTTTCTTTTGTATGTTCTCCCCACCCCACCTTCCCTTCCCTTTAGTATCCTGTTTTCACTATCTAATTCCGGTGTCCTGCATCTTGTATGGACAGAGGGGTTACAATTACATGGGCAAGATAATGAGTACATTTCTTACCAAGCATTGTGGCCTCCTCCTTTGTTTCCCCTTCCCATCTCATACTCCCCCAACACCCCCCACCCAACCCTCCTCCCCCCTTACCAAAGTCGTAAAGTTCATTTTCGACTTATGATTTGTATGTCTGATTGTTGCAATGGGTCCACCTGTAGCCCTATTTATATGATTTGTTTTTTCCCTTCCCCTCCACAAATTATAAAACAACATCAAATGCAGTGAAAGCAGGGGTTATACAGTGGGGGAGGGATATACGAAGCAACAAAGCAATAATTTTGTAAATTGTTAGAAACAATCGCATGAAAGAAA
Source organism: Dipodomys ordii (assembly GCF_000151885.1). Lineage (NCBI taxonomy): Eukaryota > Metazoa > Chordata > Mammalia > Rodentia > Heteromyidae > Dipodomys > Dipodomys ordii. The sequence goes on from NW_012277252.1 coordinate 687, forward strand.
AAAAAAACATTTGAAAACATATCTTAGGGTTTGTTTCCCTAACATCACCTTATCTGACCTTTTCTGCTTGACTCAGACATATACTAGCTATTGCAAATAAGGGAAAACATGGGAGCTATGTTTTGTATGTACATTTTTATAATTTGGGGAGGGGAAGGGATATAACAAAATGCTTAAATAAGGATACAGGTTGACCCATTGTAACAGTGAGACGTACAAGTCATTATGTTGAAAACAAAATTTACAGTTTCAGGGAAGGGAGAGGGAGGAGTTGGGGAGGTTGGGAGGGAAGGGATGGTAGGGGAAAAACAAGGGAGGATTTAACAATGCTTGATAAGAAATGTACACATCACCCTTCTCATGTAACAGTAACCCTTCTGTACAGTATTTTTAAAATAAAATCTATATGAAAAAATATAAAGTTAAATATCTATTGTCCACACAAATGTATGAAGACTAAATTTTATCATTTAATTATCACAAGGTGACCAATATGATCTATGAAGAGGTTTTAATGGACTTGGTAGTTTGGGAAAATAAAGCTCAGGATTTTCCCAAACGTTGGTTCTGTATATTAACTGTTGTCTCAATAATAACTTCAATTTATTCTTCTTTAAGTAGTTATACAAAGGAGTTTCCATTCAACAAATAATTTAAAGTTTTGAACTGGTAAATTCTTATCCAATACTAGATTACCCCTTACACATCTGAAGAATGTTTATTATATTACTTTGTATACAACATATATAATGGTCTAAAATAATACAGCTTTTTCTTAATGAGTTTTTTTTGGGGGGGAGGGTGTCCGGCATGGGGCCTGAACTCTGGGCCTGGGCGCTGTCCCTCAGCTCTTCAGCTCAAGGCTAGTGCTCTACCACTTGAGCCACAGCGCCACTTCTGGCTT
>NW_012277253.1:0-2019 GCF_000151885.1 Dipodomys ordii
TCTACCACTTGAGCCACAGTGCCACTTCCAGTTTTCTGATGGTATATTGGAGATGAGAGTCTCATGGACTTTCTGGCCCGGGTTGGCTTTGAACCTCGATCCTTAGATCTCAGCCTCCCGAGTAGCTAGGATTACAGGCGTGAGCCACTAGCACCAGACTCATAATACACTTATCTCCAATTAACTACCAGAAAACCAAAAGTGGAGTTGTGGCTCAAAATGGTAGAGAACTAACCTTGAGTGAAAACCCTCAGGGACAGCACCCAGGCCCTGAGTTCAAGTCCCACTACTGACAAAAAGGAAAAGTCTATGAGACTCTATTTCCACTTAATGACCAAAGAGCCAGGAGTAGAACTATGTCTCAAGTGGTAGAGTATCAGCTTTGAGCAAAAAAGCTCTGGACAGTTCCCAGGCCCTGAGTTCAAGCCCCAGTACCAGAATAAAATATTTTTTTTTTAAAAAGGACATGTTTATTACAAGTAGGTATCAGTCCTTAAATGTTTTATTCCATGATTAAGATGTAAGTAGAAAGAAAAGTATTTTATGGAAAAAGAAACAGTGAAAGTTCTTTCCGACCACTACCCACTACCCTCTTGATTATAGTTTGGTATTTAAGCTACTCATTAATTAATACTTCTTTCATATCCTAAAAGACCTGGTTTCAATGGATGTACTCTCTGCAAAGTGGGGAATAGAATCAAGTTCACCTTAATATTTATATTATTTTTACTTAATTTTTAATTCTACAGTTGTATATGTATGCATATGTCTATCGTGTAATTTATCTGTCTTCAAAAATTAACTCAAGGCCTCACACTTATTTGCTTGGCTACCATTTGAGCCATGCCTCTGGACCTGCTCTCGTTTTTTTTTTTTTAGATAAGGGGTGTATGTGTATGTGTGCTGGTACTGCTTGAACTTTAGGCCTCACATTTGTTCAACTTTTCCCACTCACCCATAGCTCGTACTCTATCACTTGAGCCACATTTTTTCAAACTTTCTAAAAAGTTTAAAACAAAATTTCAGATCTTTTTTGTCCTGAAACATATTTTAAAAACCTATAAAATCCAGCTTAAGCTGCATTCTACAATTTTTATTTATTTATTTTTGGGTCCAGTCGTGGGGCCTGAACTCTGGGCCTGGGCGCTGTCCCTCAGCTCTTCAGCTCAAGACTAGCGCTCTACCACTTGAGCCACAGCGCCACTTCCAGCTTTTTTCTTTTTGCTTATGTGGTGCTGAGGAATTGAACCCAGGGCCTCATGCATGCAAGGCAAGCGCTCTACCACTGAGCCACCTTCCCAGCCCATCTACAATTTTTAATACTTTATAAATATCATTCAGTTTTAAAAATTCTAGTTTCCTTTGTGTTAATTCATTGTTCCATAGATTATTTAGTAGTAATTTCTAAATAATAGTTATTCCTAGTTTTAAATTTAGTAATTTCTAAATTCATTATTTTGTTACATATTATTTAGTAAGTTCTTTAGTTACTATTAGTTATAAGTTTAGTAATTTCTAAATATTTATCTGATTTTCCTTTAAGTGGAGTGCTTTCAGTCCTTCTAAACTTCTAAACTTATGAAAACTTTTGTTTTGGTTGGTCATAGGGCTTGAACTCTGGGCCGGGGCGCTGGCCCCTTCAGCTCAAGGCAACTGCTCTACCACTTGAGCCATAGAGCCACTTCTGGTTTTCTGGTAGTTGACTGGAGATGAGAGTCTCATGAACTTTCTTGCCTGGGCTAGCTTTGAACCAGGATCCTCAGATCTCAACCTCATGAGTAGCTAGGATTACAAGTGTAAGCCACCAGCACCCGGCTGAAAATTTATTTTATAACCCAGTACATGGTACCTGGTGGTGAATGTTCTTTGTGCAGTTGAAGAGTAAGTCCAATACTTATATACAAGATGTGAAAACACCATCAACTAAGTTAAATTCACTGACATTTACAGAACTTTTTGCCTACCAATCAGGACTTTGTCCACCCAATTCTCCCATCAATTATTTTTTTTTTTTTTTTT
>NW_012277254.1:0-1176 GCF_000151885.1 Dipodomys ordii
AGTGCTTGCCTTGCATGCATGAGGCCCTGGGTTCAATTCCTCAGCACCACATAAGCAGAAAAGGCTGGAAGTGGTGCTGTGGCTCAAGTGGTAGAAGGCTAACCTTGAGCTGAAGAGCTGAGGGACAGTCCTCAGGCCCAGAGTTCAGACCCCACAACCAACAACAACAACAAAAAAAAATGGAGCAAGGACATCATAAAAAAAGATGTGTGTCCTAGAAAAGCAAATACTTGGGAAAATTACTCCTCTCAGCACAAAGTACTTATCTCAAGGATAAACATCTATTTTAAAAATATATGGCAGAACTCATTAATGAACATGTTAATCTTAGAGCCTCTGAACCCAAGTGATAAAAAGTGTAACAGTGACTAAATGTGCCAGGTGTGAAATAAAGAAAAACTTACCCTAGAATAACTTCAAGTCAAACCCTACCTTTATCATAGATATACCCTCTGATATCAAAGAGCTTGGTGTTGTCTCCCTTTGAGCTCCCCTCCTCCAGCAAAGTGTGCCTCTGCTTTTCTGCTTGCCTACTCAATAAAACTCTGCTAAGTTTTCTTTTTTTTTTCTTTTTGCTTATGTGGTGCTGAGGAATCGAACCCAGGGCCTCTGGCATGCAAGGCAAGTGCTCTACCACTGAGCCACCTTCCCAGACCCAGAAACTCTTTTTGATTCTGCAATTTTGACTTTTTTTTTTCACATGAAAGAAGGGGCATGAAGATTGAGGAGAATATCTAGAAGGTTGATATTTTCCCCCAATTTAGCAAAGTGATAACTTTGGAGGGAAATCCTGGAAACTTAGATAATTGCACAGATTCCTGAACATTTAAAACCATAGTTGAAACGATGTTTTGTTGGTTTACCTACCCTTGAGGCAGGATAGATTAAGGAAAAGGAGGCATGGTAAACAGCAGCCAGGAACTCAGAAACAGATATTAGTGTTTTTTTTTTTTTTTTTTTGCTTTAACCCTTCACTCCTTCATATGCTATAGTATTAGTTTAAGGAAAAAGAGAGAACAAAACCAGATTTTTCCATCTGAACTTGCAGCTGGCAAGGTCATCATAAATAAATGGAGCAAGGGGGGCTGGGAAGGTGGCTCAGTGGTAGAGTGCTTGCCTTGCATGCATGAGGCCCTGGGTTCAATTCCTCAGCACCACATAAGCAGAAAAGGCTGG
>NW_012277255.1:0-1316 GCF_000151885.1 Dipodomys ordii
CTCTACCACTGAGCCACCTTCCCAGCCCCTGAAACACGTCTTGAGTGAAAAACCTAAGGCATATCACCCAAGCTCTCTGAGTTCAAGCCTAAGAGTCAACAGAAAATAAGTATGTTGTAAAGGACTTTTAGTATTACATCTCCACATATACCTGCAATATATTTTATTCAGATTTACCCCTTCTGTCACTTTTCCCAAACCAATCCCCATAACATTTATTTTTACATTTTCATAGATGTATAAAAAGTATTTTGACCACATTCTCTCTCCCCTTTCCTGCTAGTATGCACACTATGACAAGATGTTTCCTTTCTTGTCATTCATTTTATTGGTGTATGCTAATTGTTCAAAGGGGATTCATAATGGTATTTTACACATGCATATACAGTACTTTACTACCACATGATGGCTCTTAAGGTTCTTTTTTTTTAAAGATTTTTATTTGCGTACATTATTTCTACAGGAAGAAGTTTATTGTGACATTTCTATACATGAATATAATATACACCTACTCCCCTTCATCTTTCTCCCTATTCTCTTCTCACTTCTTAAAGCAATTTCAACAGGTTTCATTGTTCTATTTCTTCTATTTTTGTGGCAGGGCCTGGTCCCTGTCCCTGAGCTTATTCACTCAAGGCCACTTCTGTACCATCTGGACCACTTCCGGCTTTTTTTTTCTTTGTAGTTAATTGGAGAAAAGAGTATCATGGAGTTTCCTGCCTGGGCTAGCTTTGAACCATGATCCTCAGATTTCTGCTTCCTGAGTAGCTAGGATTATAGTTGTGAGCCATGGGTGCCCATCATCGTCTTCCCAAACAGCTCCTATAGTCAACTCATTGCACACACACACACACACACACACACACACACACACACACACACACCACGTCTGTGTAATCTTTTTGTGTGAGTGTGCCAGTTCTGAGACCTGAAGTCAGGGCTTAGGTGTTGTAGCTGAGCTTTTGTGCTCAAGGCTAGTCCTTTAGCACTTGAGCTACAGCTCTTCTTTTGGCTCTTTTTGGTGGTTAATTGGAGATGAGAGAGCAAAAAAATTAGTAATGATGAGATCAAGCAAAAGACTGGTGTTTTACTACTTGAGTCACAGCTCTACTTTCATCTTTTTGGTAGTTTATTGGAAATAAGAGTTTCACAAGGGCTGGGAAGGTGGCTCAGTGGTAGAGTGCTTGCCTTGCATGCATGAGGCCCTGGGTTCGATCCCTCAGCACCACATAAGCAAAAAGAAAAAAAGCCAGAAGTGGCGCTGTGGCTCAAGTGGTAGAGCACTAGCCTTGAGCTGAAGAGCTGAGGGACAGCGC
>NW_012277256.1:0-3263 GCF_000151885.1 Dipodomys ordii
TGGTTTATTGGAGATAGGAGTCTCACGGTCTCTCCTGCCCGGGCTGGCTTTGAACCGCGATCCTCAGATCTCAGCCTCCTGAGTAGCTAGGATTACAAGTGTGAGCCACCAGCGCCCGGCTATTTCTCACCTCTTGAATATCACTATTTGTGTAGTATAAGACTGAAAAGAAAATCTGCCAACTCTAGTAGATGGAAATCAAACTTTCTGTTTTGAAATGGAGACATGATCACTTGGAAGGGATGATTCTGGTTATCAAAGCTCTAACTCCATAGTAAGTGGGAACGACACTTAAGCAATATGGACCTTGATTTTTAGATTTGCAGAGAGGACTAGAATTTTCCATATTCAAGGCTATGTTCAGTAGCAGAATGTCCATGATACTACCTGTTATTGAAACACCAGTTACCAGGTAACTTCTAAGTCCATGAGATAGCCAATATGATTCTTTGGTGGTGAGGATGTTATTTTTTGTGAGTTCATTATACTTCACAGGGGTATATAGAAAAATTTAAAAGCCTTGTAAGTCTGGCTCAGAGAGACAAAGGATGCTTGTTTTCTCTCATATATGGAAGTTCAAATCTAAAATATATATGTAAACTTATACAAGATTACATGCATATATACACACAAACATGTTAACTAAAATATGGTTTATATAAGGCAGCAACTGTTGAACAACTAATATAGTTTAAAAAATGAATAACACAAAGCTGGAATATGTCTTGGGTAGGGGAATGTTATGTCAAGGGGAGGGAATAGATGAATGGAGAGAGGAAGGGTGAGCAAATGTAGTCATAATATTCAATATATGTACATGGAAATTTAACTAGGTAACTTGAGATATGGGTGGGGTTGGGAGAGATAGAAGAGGGGTGATATTGATCACCATTCATTGTCCTCACAAACTGACATGACGAATTGGAACCCCTTTGTAAAACAAGACACTATGATGGAAATGAACTTTACAACTTGGGGGAGAAGGGGAGTCAGAAGGGAGGGAAAGTGGGAGAAGAATGAGGGAAGGGGTAACAACGTTAGACAAGAAATGTACTCATTACCTTACTATGCAACTGTAACCCCTCTGTACATCATCTTGACACTAAAATTAAATTAAAATACATAAATGAATGGTAATAAGAGTAAATAAAAAGCAAAAAACCAAAATGATAGAAAAATAAAATCTTTTTTGGGGGGGGCGTCCGGTTGTGGGGCCTGAACTCTGGGCCTGGGCACTGTCCCTCAGCTCAGCTCAAGGCTAGCACTCTACCACTTGAGCCACAGTACTACTTCTAGCTTTTTTCTTTTTTGCTTATGTGGTGCTGAGGAATTGAACCCAGGGCCTCAGGCATGCAAGGCAAGAGTTCTACCACTGAGCCACCTTCCCAGCCCCTAAAATCATTATAATAGCTGATGTGCACATACATGTTAAGGGATGGATTTTGAGATGGTTGGGACTAGGAATCTGGATTTTCAGCAAGTTTTCCAGACAATTTGATGTGCTTTCCTCAACTGGTGTTGTGAAGAACTGTTTAATTCCTGTGGAACAGTGATTCTTTCTAGCTAAAGCCTACCAGAAAGCAGATTGCTATAGGTTGAACATCTCCATCAAAACTTGTGCTGAAATTTAATCCTTACTTTGAGATATTAAAAGTGTGGAAACTTAATCTGATTATGATTTTTAGAGGTGGAACCTTTGGGAGTAATTAAGGTTAACTGAGGCCTTAAGGGTGGGGCCCAAATGAACAATGTAACATCTAAGTGGGAGGAGAAGCTTCTAGACCAGCTCCTTTTATTTGTGCTGCATAGTCATCAACAGAGGAGAACCTTGCCAGATGCTGCCTTCCAACCTTGAAATTCTAGGCCCTCAAAACCCTAAGCCAAATGTATTCTTTGTTACCCAGCTTGTGGTAGTCCAACTGTAGAAGACTGAATAAGACTCAGAAGACTTTCTGCCACTGTTGGTAGCAGGTCAGTTCTCAGCTGATTCTCATCTAGGAGAGGACCCCGCTTACACTGGAGGTGATGGAGTGGTCAGTATAAAACACCAGGGGGATTACAGCTGGAACAGCTGTATGGGTGATTCTGAAATGACTTTTTGGAAGTGGTGGGGTAGAGATGGCAGAGGGAATTGGAGTTGTATGGAGGGAGTTTGTCTTCCGCCATGATTGAAAACCACTGATTTAATACTTCATATATGAAACTGTTCAAACTCACTTGATAGATGGAAGAGATGTTGATCAAGATGCTGAATGGAAACCACTTTGTACAACTACTTCAAGACACTTTAAATATTAATTTTTAACCTTATCTTCATGATTTCTTATTGTTATGCCACTCCATGGGTGTGGAGTGGAGCCCTTCTGAATGGTATTTAATGTGGATATCAAGACTGATGTCCACTCTGGGAGGGTATGGCATCTTACTCCTGTGGGAGGGTCTCTGGGTACAGGAGAGTGAGCTCAGAAGTACACTCAAAATGGCTTGAGAGACCAAGCATGGGAGACTGAAGGGACTTGGCTGTTAAAATTGCATTTAGCGGCTAGCAGGGAGAATTTACCATTGGCACCAAGACAGAAGAGTTGGAGGTTCTTACTTGCTTGTTCACCTGCAGTGTAAAAAAATGGGTAGGCTTGAAAGCTGTCAGCAGTCCAACACCCAAAACAGAGCCAATGGGCTGGGGTTCTAATTCAAGGTAGAGTATGTGCCTAGCATGCACTAGGTCCTGGGTTCAATTCTGATCATGGAAGGAAAGAAGGCAGTAAGGAAGGAAGAAAGGAAGGAAGAAGGAAGGAAGAAAGGAAGGAAGGTGAGAGGGAGGGAGAGGGAGGGAGAGAAGGAAAAGTAAGAAAGAAGGAAGTGATTGAGCAAGATACACTCGTCTTAGTTTAGGTTTCATTTACCTTTTTCTTTTGTAATATTCAATGATGTACACTCCATTTTCTGTATAGATATCAACAGCTGTAAATGTTGCTCCACACAGAAACATGAGGACAAAGGGTGAACCAATTCAGCAGTGAAACCCACTAGACACTATGCTAGAAATAATCAGATAGCTTTGGGGGGGAGGGAAGAGGGGAGGGGGAAAACTGGTAGAGAATGCGGGAAGGGGTGACGTTTTTTTTTGGGGGGGGTCCAGTCATGGGCCCTGAACTCTGGGCCTGGGCGCTGTCTCTCAGCTCTTCAGCTCAAGGCTAGCACTCTACCACTTGAGCCACAGTGCCACTTCTGGCTTTTTTCTTTTTGCTTATGTGGTGCTGAGG
>NW_012277257.1:0-1120 GCF_000151885.1 Dipodomys ordii
CCACATCCCCTCCAGCATCTGTTGTTATTAGAGTTCTTGATTATAGCCATTCTAACTGGGGTGAGGTGGTATCTCAATGTTGTTTTGATTTGCATTTTTTTATGGCTAGAGAGGTTGAGCATTTCTTCATGTGTCTATTGGCCATCATTTCTTTAAGATAACTAAATAATTTGAAAAAGTGATTTTTTTATTCTTTCAGTAAAGCTACATGAAACAGAGTAAGTATTCACCAGAAGCAAACTTCATTATTAAAACATTTTACCTTTGCTCCATCCCTCTGCCAACAGTTCCTGCCTCTCACCCCATCAATGCTGCCCAAGTTGACTCTTACCTGTATCTTAAATGACAGGTAACATTGTTCCTTCCAGGAGTCACTGGGTAGTTCCTATATGCAAATCTGAGCTCACTCTCATTTGAACAAATATGGTGTCTTGTGCATATGCCTGTCAAGCCTTAATGGTATAAGACTATTTTACATGTATAACAGAATCTAAAATTTTCCTTTGCTTCAAATGCCTGTCTTTTTAATTAAATATGAATGCTTGTACACGATAAAAATTCAATAAGGTTTCTTCCTCCTGGTGTTGGACATTAGCTCTTTACCTGTCTATAATTTGAACTAAAAATTGACTTCTAAGGAATTGAACATAGATTAAAGGAGAGAATTTACAATGGAGAAACCTGGATGACAGCACCTTAAACAGGGATTAAGGTTAATACAACATGTTTATCTGCACAGATTGATATTACATGGTAAGAAGAAAAGGAAGGAACCTAATCTGTATGTTATTATTTTTAACTACCCCAAACCCGAATGTGTATTTACTCATGGAAAATCAACTTATAGCCCTTACTGGAGAATTTAATACAAAATACCTGACCATCTTTAATCATATCAAGGGTGAAGTACATGAAATGTCTCTGTTATCTTTGTGAGTCTCCTATAAATCAAAAGTCATCTCAAAATCAAAATGATTTGATGAAAATACTTATCAGGGGATGTGGACAGAAGGGAACCTTACTGCATTGTTGGTGGGAATGTAAACTTGTTCAACCACTTTGGAAAGCAGTATGGAGGTTCCTCAAAAGATTCCACATAGAGCTCCCCTATGACCCAGCA
>NW_012277258.1:0-1401 GCF_000151885.1 Dipodomys ordii
GCTCTACCACTGAGCCACCTTCCCAGCCCCCCACCCCCATTTTTAAGCACTCTGCCTTCCCCACTGGATGTCTTCTTTCTTTCCTCCTATTTTAATCACATGTAATCACATTTCAAGGCAGAAATGATGACAGCTATCCGACTAGGTCCTCCCAATCTTAGCCTTATTATACCTCCTCCTATATAAAATGTCTGAATTATTTACTTTTTTTTTTCTTTTTGATGGTCCTGAGGCTTGAACTCGGGGGCTGAGCACTATCCCTGAGCCTCTTTTGTTTAAGGCTAGTTAGTGCTCTACCACTTGAGTCACAGTTCTACTTCTGGCTTTCTGGTTGTTAACTGGTGATGAGTCTCATGGACTTGCCTGCTGGGCTGGCTTCAAATCGCAATCCTTAGATTTCAGCCTCCTGAGTAGCTAGGATTACAGGTGTGAGTCTCTGGTGCCCAGCTTGCACTTATGTTTTTAGTAAAACCTTTTTTTTTTTTTTTCCCGAGAAGACACCAGATCCAACCTGAGCTGTGGGGGCGCTTGTTACCTCTGCTTTACCCCTCTTTTCCTTTCAGCCCTTCAAGCCCTCTGGGGTACAGCTTCTTCCCTCGTGAGTCTGATTGTTACTTTTAGGATCTGCCAGTATTATCTTAGGTGAGATTTCCCCTTTAGATCACCTTTGAGTTTTCTTTTTTAATGCAAGTATTAGGTCTTGAACTTAGGGCCTTGTGTTCTCACTTGGCTTTTTCATTCATGATTGGTGCGCTGCCACCTGAGCCACACTTCCAGTCTAGCATTTTGCTGGTTAAATGGAGACAGTCTCCCGGGCTTTTCTAGGCTGGCTTTTAATCTTGATCCTCAGACCCCAGCCTCCTGAGCAGCCTGGATTACAGGCATGGGTCACTGGTGCTCAGCAACTGTTTTTTGATTTTTGTTTTCCTCTTCTGTGATTCCACCCTCTTCAGATTTTTCTAGTCAATTAATCTCAGACTATTTTTTGCTGTTATTTTTGGTCAATTGTGGGGCTTAAACTCAGGGCCTGAGTGCTGTCCCTGAGTTTTTTTCACTCAAGGCTAGTGCTTTACTACTTTGAGCCACAGTGCCACTTCATGTTTTCTGGTGGTTAGTTGGAGATTAAAGAGTCTCGTGGACTTTCCTGCCTTGTCTGGTTTTGAACCATGACCCTCAGATCTCAGCCTCCTGAGCAGCTAGGATTACAGGTGTGAGCCACCAGTGCCTGGCTTTATTTCAGCCTCTTAAGGTTCACTATGATCATCCCTTAAACCACAGTATCCCTTGCTGTTCTGTATCTATGTGATTTAGGCTCTAACCTTGTTTTTTTGTTGGGGTCTGGTCGTGGGGCCTGAACTCTGGGCCTGGGCGCTGTCCCTCAGCTCTTCAGCTCAAGGCTAG
>NW_012277259.1:0-1284 GCF_000151885.1 Dipodomys ordii
TACACGTAGCGGGGGATGGGACCTCCCATGGGGAAAGCAGCCTGTTCCTCTGTCTCCAGCAGCTTCCGGGTCACCTGCAGCCTCTGTATCTGATATTCAGGATTCCAGGGCACTGCTGTAGGGACAAAGGCCATGTCCTCTGCCCAGACCCAGTTCTCTAGTCCTGTGTGAGGTAAATGAGAGAGATGGTCATGCAGCCAAACCATCCCTGTATGATCTCTGCCCCCACCTAGCATGAGGACACCTCTTCCTTCCCTTCTCTCCCTCCAAGATCACCCCCTCTCCAAAGATTTGGAGAAAGCCTTTCTCTCTTATGGCATTTCTAGTAATATGTGTGTGTGTGTGTGTGTGTGTGTGTGTGTGTGTGTGCATGTGAGTGCGCACACGCCACTTCTGGGGCTTGGACTCAGGGCCTGGGCACTGTCCCTGAACACTTTTTCTTAAGGCTAGTCCTCTACCATTTGAGCCACAGTTCCATTCCTGGCTTTCTGGTGATAAGAGTAACACACACTTTTCTGCCTGTGCTGGCTTAGATTTAAATCTCCTAAGTAGCTAGAATTACAGTTGTGAGCCACCAGTGCCCAGTAACAGTAATTGTTTTTGAGATAGGGTGTGATTTTTTGCCAGGCTCTCTGGTCTATTATTCTTCTATTTCAGGCTTTTCTTTATAGCTGGGATGATAGGTGCACATGACCATGCTCTGCTTCTTCCACTGAGATGGAATCTTGTGAATTTTTCTGTGCTGGCCTGAAACCTCAATCTTCTGAACCTTAGCTTCCCCAGTACCTAGAATGACTACCATGGACAACCGTGCTTTACTATGACTTGAGATGGGGATTCAAGAACTTTTCTGCCAGGGCTGGCCTCAAATCACTATCCTCCTCATCTCAGCTTCCCAAGTAGCTAGAATTCCATGCCTGAGCCACAGGTACCCAAATTATAAATTGCATATCTACATCATATGCTTTTGTATGTTTAATGTTTCAGATGAAAACTTACAGCTGGACAAGGAGCATCCTCCGATCCCCTTACTCCTATCAGGATGTCTTACCTGCCACATCCAGATCCACCTTGAAGTGAACACTGTGGGTGTGAACTGTGCCCAGCGTGTGCTCCCCAACTCGGTTTCCATACTTTAGGGCATCACCGAAGAGGAACACTGAGCTGATGTAGCCCGTGGTGTGGACCTTGACTTCTATGGCCCCATTGGGATGGAAGATCATATCCCACACATAGTCATAGTTGAGCATGGTAGAAACAGATCTGACCACTAACACAGTCTCC
>NW_012277260.1:0-1510 GCF_000151885.1 Dipodomys ordii
GTGTGAGCACAGTGCGTGAGTGAGCACCCTGCCTCCTCTCACCGATGAGACCGGGGAGTGTGTGTGCACAGTGCGTGAGTGAGCACCCTGCCTCCGCTCACCAATGAGACCGGGGAGTGTATGAGCACAGTGCGTGAGTGAGCATCCTGCCTCCTCTCACAGATGAGACCGGGGAGTGTGTAGCGCAGTGCGTGAGTGAGCGCCCTGCCTCCTCTCACCGATGAGACCGCGGAGTGTGTGTGCACAGTGTGTGAGTGAGCGCCCTGCCTCCTCTCACCGATGAGACCGGGGAGTGTGTGTGCACAGTGCGTGAGTGAGCGCCCTGCCTCCTCTCACCGATGAGACCGCGGAGTGTGTGTGCACAGTGTGTGAGCACCCTGCCTCCTCTCACCGATGAGACCGCGGAGTGTGTGTGCACAGTGTGTGAGCACCCTGCCTCCTCTCACCGATGTGAGCACAGTGCGTGAGTGAGCAACCTGCCTCCTCTCACCGATGAGACCGGGGAGTGTGTAGCGCAGTGCGTGAGTGAGCGCCCTGCCTCCTCTCACCGATGAGACCGCGGAGTGTGTGTGCACAGTGCGTGAGTGAGCACCCTGCCTCCTCTCACCGATGAGACCGCGGAGTGTGTGTGCACAGTGCGTGAGTGAGCGCCCTGCCTCCTCTCACCGATGAGAGCACAGTGCGTGAGTGAGCGCCCTGCCTCCTCTCACCGATGAGACCGGGGAGTGTGTGAGCACAGTGCGTGAGTGAGCGCCCTGCCTCCTCTCACCGATGAGACCGGGGAGTGTGTGAGCACAGTGCGTGAGTGAGCACCCTGCCTCCTCTCACTGATGAGACCGCGGAGTGTGTGTGCACAGTGCGTGAGTGAGCGCCCTGCCTCCTCTCACCGACGAGACCGTGGAGTGTGTGTGCACAGTGTGTGAGTAGACTGGAGTGTGTGCACAGTGTGTGTGTAGACGAGTGTGTGCACAGTGTGAGTAAACTGGAGTGTGCACAGTGTGAGTAGACTGGAGTGTGTGCACAGTGTGTGTAGACTGGAGTGTGCACAGTGTGAGTAGACGAGTGTGTGGGCACAGTGTGAGAGTAGACGAGTGTGTGCACAGTGTGAGTAGACTGGAGTGTGTGTGCACAGTGTGAGAGTAGACTGGAGTGTGTGTGCACAGTGTGTGTGTAGACGAGTGTGTGTGCACAGTGTGTGTATAGACTGGAGTGTGCAGTGTGAGTAGACGAGTGTGTGCACAGTGTGAGAGTAGACTGGAGTGTGCATAGTGTGTGAGTAGACTGGAGTGTGTGCACAGTGTGTGAGTAGACTGGAGTGTGCACAGTGTGTGTGTAGACTGGAGTGTGCACAGTGTGTGTGTAGACTGGAGTGTGTGTGCACAGTGTGTGAGTAGACTGGAGTGTGTGTGCACAGTGTGTGAGTAGACTGGAGTGTGTGTGCACAGTGTGTGAGTAGACTGGAGTGTGTGTGCACAGTGTGAGTAGACTGGAGTGTGTGTGCACAGTGTGT
>NW_012277261.1:0-1877 GCF_000151885.1 Dipodomys ordii
TGGCACTGTGGCTCAAGTGGTAGAGCACTAGCCTTGAGCTGAAAAGCTGAGGGACAGCGCCCAGGCCCAGAGTTCAGGCCCCACAACTGGACCCAAAAAAAAAAAAAAAAAGAATTCATAGAATACTCAATCAAAATTGAGATGGCAGAGAATGATGATTATTTCAGGAAGTATAAGAATGTTATATGCTAAAACAAATATACATTCTTATATGGCATAGATGAGATTTTCATAAAAATTAATGATGTGCTGATCATAAAGAGAGCTTCAAAAAATTCAAAGTTGTATTACTAACCACAATTTATATTCTGATCCTAATCTATATTAGTTAGAAATCAAATTGTTAAAAGATAACTAAACTGTAGGTGGTCAGTAGTAGAGTGCTTGCCTTATATGCATGAGGCTCTAGGTTCGATTCCTCAGCACCACATAAGCAGAAAAAGTTGGAAGTGGCGCTGTGGCTCAAGTGGTAAGTGCTAGCCTTGAGCTGAAGAACTAAGGGACAGTGCCCAAGCCCAGAGTTCAGGCCCCACAACCGACAAAAAACAAACAAACAAACAAGCAAAAATTTCCTGCCAAAAAAATTAGAGTGGAAATTAGAAAATATTTACAGCTGAAAAATAATAGAAACCGCTTTGATTTAAATTTGTGGTATGAAAACAATGCATTATTTATAGGAGAATTTTTAGTTCTGTGTACATCAAAAAACAGAAACAATTGAAAGTTGATCAATTAATACTCAACCCATTTATGTACAAATTCAACATCAAGATAAACAGTAAAAAAATGAAGGAAGTCAGTAACAGGATAAGAGTAGAATCCAATGAAATGAGAGCAGGACAACTTTTCAAACTTTCAAAACTTGAAAAAATAATTATAAAATAAAATTTACCATTTTAGAAAAGCAATGTGCAGTGTACTTCCACATGAAAGAGAAATTTATGATCGACTTAATGTCAAAAAATATAAATTCATATAAGTAAGTTTTACAAAGGAGGAGGCAACAAGGCTTGATAAGAAATGTACTCATTACCTTGCCCAGGTAATTGTAACCCCTCTGTATGGTATTTTCACAATAAAAAAGAAAGTTTTTCAGAATTATAACTTACCAAAATTGACTAACAAGTTAATAAGAAAATTGAAAAGTCACATAATCATTAAAATATTCAGTCAGAATATTTGGGAGCCAGTTTTACTAGCCAGCCAGCCAATACTCTAAAGATAAATTATTCTTATACAAATAATTTCTACAAATGCAGAAAAAAGAGTATACTCTCTATTTTAATTATCGAGACTGACATAATTTGGCTATCAAAATCTGGCAGTTATACTATGAAAGAGAAAATTACATTTCAATATCTCTTGTGAAATGTAAAACTGCTAACTTATTACCAACAATTTCCAGACTATTATTAGATATCATTCTCATGACCAAGTTGCATTGATCTAAAGAAAATTCAAGATTGACTTAACATTGGAAAACACTAATAAATTTACAATCTTTATAGACAAAAGAATAAAATGTCTATAGGAACTTTTGATGATTGTTTAACAAAACTAGAAACAAAATATCATTACTTAAAAATCTGTGATTATGTATGAAAACAACTCAAAGTATCTTACAAAATCATAATTATGAATATTTTAACATTTCTATACATCAGTGAAAATATAACTACATATGTATAAATGTCAAGAAATATATTTATGCATATATAGATAGACATATATTCTGGCCACTAACAAACTGAGAATATAAATCTTTTTTTTTGGGGGGGGTCTGGTTGTGGGGCCTGAACTCTGGGCCTGGGTGCTGTCCCTCAGCTCTTCAGCTCAAGGCTAGCGCTCTACCACTTGAGCCACAGCGCCACTTCCAG
>NW_012277262.1:0-3105 GCF_000151885.1 Dipodomys ordii
TTCTTGGACATCTCTTGTCCACCTGTATCCCTATTTAAACAATTTGTTTTTCCCTTCCCCTCCACAAAGTATACCAACATCAAATACAGTAAAAACAGGGGTTATACCGTGGGGGAGGGACATACAAAACAACAAAGAAATCATCTTATAAATATGTTAGAAATAATGGCAAGAAAGAAAAAAAAAACATTTGAGTCCTTATCTTGGGGTTCAGAGACAAGGATGTCCACTTTCTCTACTTCTCTTCAATATAGTATTAGAATGCCTATCTACAGCAATAAGACAAGATGCAAGCATAAAAGAGATCCAAATAGGGAAAGATGAGATAAAACTCTCCCTCTTTGCAGATGACATGATCTTGTATTTAAAGAATCCCACAGACTCCACTCCCAAATTACTCAAGCTGATTCAAAACTTTGGCAAAGTAACATAGTATAAAATTAACCAATGAGACTCTTATCTCTAATTAACCACCAGAAAACTGGAATTGGTGCTGTGGCTCAAGTGGTAGGGTGCTAGCCTTGAGCTGAATAGCTCAGGGACAATGAGCAAGCCAGAGTTCAAGCCCCACGACCAACAAACAAACAAACAACTAAATAAAATGGGCAATAATCTCAGAAAGCACAGGAACAAAAGAGAAACAGATAATTGAGATTACATAAAACCGTAAAGCTTCTGTAAAGCAAAAGAAACAAGGCATCAGTGACAGAATGGGTAATTTGGCTATAGAATGGAAAGAAATAAAAGGCTTTGAATCTAGAATATAAAAGAAAATTAATAATTCAACTGCAAAAAGGCAAATAACCCAGTTAAAATATCCCTACACTAAATCTTTATCTCTCATAAGAAGTTAAACAAATGACTAACAACCTATTAAAAAGTTATTTTCATCACTAATTATTAAGAATATAAGCTGGGAGCCCATGGCTCACCCTGTAATCCTAGCTATTCAGGAGGCTGAGATCTGAGGATCACAGTTCAAAGCTAGGCCGGGCAGGGAATGTCTGTGAGGCTCTTATCTCCAATTAACCACCTGAAAACTGGAAGTGGTGTTGTGGTAGAGCACTTGCCTTGAGCTGAAGAGCTGAGGGACAGCATTCAGGCCCAGAGTTCAAGCCCCATGACTGACAAAAAAAATTATATATAATATATATATATATATATAGAGAGAGAGAGAGAGAGAGAGAGAGAAAGTACAATTATATATCCTATAACAACTAAAGGTAACAATTGCTGGTAAAGATGTAGAGAAAAGTGAGCCTTGCACTGTGTTAGTGGAATTGTAAATTAGTATACTGTCATGGAAAACATCATAGCAGCTTCCTAACACATTTTAAAAATAGAATGACTATATATTTTGACAATCATACTGATAGGTATATCAAAGGAAAAGAAATTGTATTTGGGAGGAACATCTTCACTCCCATGTTCATTTCATGACTATTCAAAATAACCAAAAGATGGAAAAAAGACCAAAACACCTGACTACCTGACAAAAAAAGCAACTTTTATACACATATCATGTATGTACATGAAAACATGTACATACATCAAAAAAATGAAAACCTAATTGTGACGACATAAATGTTAAGTAGAAAGGACTATATCTCACTTATGAGTGGAATATGAAAGTGTTGATCTCACGCAATTTTTTCCAAAAGGGTAGCTTGCAGAGTGATGAAGAGGATCAATTTGGACTAAGTTACTGTTGAACAGAAATAGCATTCTTTAGTGTCTTGTTGCTTAGTAGAATTCTATGAATAATAATATATAATATACTTTATATTTAAAATATCTAAAAGAAATATTATGAAAGTTTACACTATAGAAAATGATAATCACTTAAGGAGACAGATAAATCTAGCCTGATTTAAGTATTATGTAATGTGTATGTGTTTAAAATATTGTTACTTCATTATTATGTACAATTTTTATGTTTTTCTGCATTGGTTATAATTAAGTTACTTTTAAATGCTCAGACATAAGATATAACAGTTTCAAATAAATATATAACATGTTCATAGGTAATAAGAAATTTAATCAATTTAAATAACTACTTATATTTGGTTTGTGATAGGTCACTGTATAACTTTAAGTATGTGTAGGGAAATGAAGACAAAGTAACTATGAATATATATGTCATTTCCCACTTTTCAAGAATGATAATACTTTTAAATCTTAGAAAAAAATAAAATATTATATGTATATTTTAGAAATGGTCATCTCTTCTTTAAATGAAAGAAGTACCAGAATTAATAACCTGAAGAAAGAATGTAAAACTAAACAGTTCAACATTTTTCTTCATACAAACAATTCACAGCACATCAAAGGATTACATTTTAATTTCCCTTACATGTCACTTCACTAACAAAAATTTAAAAGTTAGATGGAAAGAGAAACTGTAATGTAAATTCAAAAGGACATACTTGAAGATCTATCAAGCAATACACAACTCTGTTCTAGAAATACAGTACAAATAAATGTGAATTTGTCTATAATGCAATTCCATAATCAGTAGAATAACTTAAGAAATTGATTTGCATCTTCTGCCTTTTTTTCACTGACTTCAAATGTTTGATATATTTGTACCCATTTCTAGAAATGATCTTATGTGAAACAGAATTATTTGGCATGACATGATGGGCTTTAATAATCCTATTTACTTTCTAGCTCCTAAAACATAATGAAGTAGTGCATAAATCCCACTACTATACCTCACATGTATATGGATAAGTAATACATGAATTTATGTCTGATTGTATATCTTAACACTTCAACTCTAAGAACTCTCCTTCTGATACTTTCAAATTTCTCCTTCCTAGTAAACTATAATTTGTCTTAATCTGTGGAAATATTTCACATTGTAGCAGGAAGCACATGAACTATTCCCACCAGTAGCCCTTTCACCTTTCATTTACTGTAACATATTTACTGTTTATTACTATTCCATAGAAACTAGCCTTTAAAATAATTTGTAAAATGGGGGCTGGGAAGGTGGCTCAGTGGTAGAGCGCTTGCCTTGTATGCAGGAGGCCCTGGGTTCGATTCCTCAGCACCACATAAGCAAAAAGAAAAAAGCCGGAAGTGGCGCTGTGGCTCAAGTGG
>NW_012277263.1:0-2535 GCF_000151885.1 Dipodomys ordii
AGTGTGGACACTGGGATCCTGGAAATTTGGACACTGGGATCTGGGGAGTGTGGACACTGGGATCCTGGAAATTTGGACACTGGGATCTGGGGAGTATGGACACTCAGATCGGGGGAGTGTGTACACTGGGATCCGAGGAGTTATAACAATTGGGATCTGGGAAATGTGCACACTGGAGTCTTTGGAGTCTGGATACTGGGAACTTGGGAGTTTGGACACTGTAACCTTTGGAGTGTAGACACTAACATATGGGGAGTATGGCCCTGGGATCTGACGAGTGTGCACATTGGACTGTGAGTAGTTTGCACCTTGAGATCTGGGAGTTTGGACACTAGGATCTGGGGAGTGTGGACACTGGGATCTGGGGATTGTGGACACTGGGGTCTTGGGAGTGTGGACATTGAGATATGGGGAGTGTGGACACTGGGATTGAGGAGTGTGCATATTGGACTGTGAGGAGTGTGCACCCTGGGATCTGGGAGTTTGGACACTAGGATCTGGGGAGTGTGGACACTGGGATCTTGGGAGTGAGGACATTGGACTCTGAGGAGTGTGCACCCTGGACCCTGAGGAGTGTGCACATTGGGATCTAGGAGTGTAGACACTGGGATCTTGGGAGTGTGGACACTGGGATGTTGAGAGTGTGGACACTGGGATGTTGAGAGTGTGGACACTGGGATGTTGAGAGTGTGGACACTTGAATCTGGGAAGTGTGGATACTTGTCCTGGTGGTTTGTGGATACTGGGATCTTGGGAGTAAGAGCATTGGACTCTGCTGAGTGTGGACTCTGTGCTCTGGGGGTCGGTGGACACTGGGAATTGGGTTGTGTCGAAACTGGGTCTGAGGAATGTGCCCCCAGGACTCTGGGATTAGAGGAGTGTGCATAGTGGACTCTGGGTAGTGTGCACACTGGGATCTGGGGAGTGTGTATACTGGTATCTGGGAGTGTGGACACCAGACTGTGATTACTAAGGACACTAAGATCTGGTAATATGGACACTTGAGTCCATGGACTGTGGACACTGAAACATGGGGAGTGTGGACACTGGGATCTTAGGAGTCTGGATACTGGGATGTGGACACTGGGATATGAGAAGTGTGCATCCTGGGCTAGAGGAGAGTACACACTGAACTCTGGGTAATGTGCACACTGGGATCTTGGAGGGTGGACACTGGATTTGGAGTGTGTGAACACTGGGGTCTGGGGAGTTTGAACACTGGTATAGGGAGAGTGTGAATACTGGGATCTGGGGAGTATGGACTATGGAATGTGGGGAGTGTGGACACTAGATGTTGGGAGTGTGGTCACTAGGATCTGGGTAGTGTGTACACTGGGATCAGAAGAGAGTATGCACAAGGATGTGGGAGTGTGGACACTGGTACTTGGGGAGTTTGGACACTGGGAGTGTGGATACTGGGGTCAAGGGAATGTAAATACTGAGATCTGGAGGGTGTGGATACTGGGATCTGCAGAGTGTGGACACTGGGATCTGGGGAGTGTGGACACTGGAATATTAGGAACGTGGACACTGGGTTGTTGGCCAGTGTGGACACTGGGATCTGGCCAATGTGGATCATGGGATGTTGGGAATGTGGACACTGGACTCTGTGTACTGTGGACACTGGGATCTGGGGTGTATGGACACGTAGATCTGGGAGTGTGGACACAGGATCTGGGAAGTTTGTACACTGATATATGAGGAATTTGAACACTGGAATCTGGGGAATGTGGACATTGGGATCTGTGGATTGTGTACACAGGGATCTCTGGAGTGTGGACACTGGGATATGGGGAGTGTGGACTCTGGGATCAGGGGAGTGTGTACACTGGGATCAGAGGAGTATGAACATTGGGATCTAGGGAGTGTGCACACTGGAGTCTATGGAGTCTGGATTCTTAGAATTGGGGAGTTTGGACACTGTAACCTTTGGAATGTTTACACTGAGATGTGGGGGTATGGACCCTGGGATCTGAGGAGTGTGCACATTGGACACTGAGTATTGTGCACCCTGGGATATGTGAGTTTGGACACTAGGATCTGGGGAGTGTTGACACTGGGACTGGGGGAGTGTGAACATTGGGATCGAGGGAATATGGAGATCGGGATCTAAGGAGTGTGGACACTGGGATATGGGCAGTGTGGACACTGGAATCTGAGGAGTGTCGACATTGGATCTGGGGAGTGTGGACACTGTGCTCTGTGGGGTGTGGACACTGGCATCTGGGGAATCTTCACCATGCACTTTGGAGATCCCTCTCTCCAGATCTGGGCAGTGTGGACAGTGGAATCTATGGAGTCTGGATACTGGGATGTGGGGAGTTTGGACACTGTACTCTTTGGAGTGTTGACACTGGATATGGGGAGTGGGATCCTGGGATCAGAGAAATGTGCACACTGGACTGTCGGTAGTGTGCACACTGGGATCTGAGGAGTGTGAACACTGGGATCTAGGGAGTGTAGACATTGGTATCTGGGGAATGTGGATAAGGGACTCTGTGGATTATGGACACTGGGATCTTGGTAGTGAGGACA
>NW_012277264.1:0-1284 GCF_000151885.1 Dipodomys ordii
CCGTCTCTTTTCTTTTTGCTTATGTGGTGCTGAGGAATCGAACCCAGGGCCTCATGCATGCAAGGCAAGCGCTCTACCACTGAGCCACCTTCCCAGCCCTGCATCTATTATTTCTTATCCCATCATATTCTTTTTCTATAGGAACATGGCTTCACTGTAACATGTCAAAAGATAAAAAGGGGTTTACATGGGCTGGGAATGTAGCTTAGTAGTAGAGTACTTGCCTAACATGTATGAAGCCCTGAGTTCGATTCCTCAGTACCCTGTAAACAGAAAAAGCTAGAAGTGGAGCTGTGGCTCAAGTGGTAGAATGCTAGCCATGAACAAAAGCAGTTCAGGGACAGTGCCCAGGACTGACAAAAAAAAGGGGGGGTTTACATTTAAAACATACTAATTATTTTTTTAAATTAGTCACTTAAAGCTGCATTTATTTTCAAATAATGCTTAGTAAAGGTTGAGAGTTGCTAAAGCAACATTCATTTTTTTCATTCAGGATATAAACTGTCCATAATATGAACACAC
The DNA here is from genome assembly GCF_000151885.1 of Dipodomys ordii. Classification (NCBI taxonomy): domain Eukaryota; kingdom Metazoa; phylum Chordata; class Mammalia; order Rodentia; family Heteromyidae; genus Dipodomys; species Dipodomys ordii. The sequence continues at coordinate 523 of NW_012277264.1, forward strand.
ACTTCAGAGAACTAAGATGTCAGAATTCGTTCACCAGTTTAAGATACAATCAACAATTCACTCTGAGAGATAGAACTGTAAAAGCTCAAAGCTGGAAAGTTAATTATCTGACTCACCCACACTGGAGTTTGGAAAGGGGACCGAGTGGATTTCCAGGAAGGGCTCTTTGGAGAAGGCTGTGTGGCTCACCCCCTTGGCTCTCCACTCTCCCTCCCTAACCTCAATTTAGAGACACAGCAATGAAACAGAATGGAGGGAGACCCTTGAGAAGGAAAAACCTGTCATGTGGTCACATGCACAAGTGAATGACTTCTACCTTAGGAGTCTGGGGACAAGTCTGGTGGCTCTGGAAGAAATAGAGGAGAGCTTTCATAGTGCTGGAAGTGACTTGGCCTTCCAGAATTTTCTGGGTTAAATAGTTGGTGCTTTCCATAGGCCAGATTAAGCTTAAGGCAGTGGCAGGAAAGGCTGGTGGTGTAGAGAGTTGAAGGAGCTGGCAGCTCTAGGGTCCCCATAGACAGATAGCTGATAACGTGACCTGCCAGATTTCTAAGAAATGGTCAAAATGGACGAGGTTGTTTTGCAATGCATAGAAACAAGAGAAAGGAATGCTCATAATCCTAGCGAACAAGAAGGCTTAGGTCTGAGGATCACAGTTTGAAACTAGTCCACGAAGGAAAGTCCACGAGACTTTTATTATCACTGACACACACACACACACACACACACACACACACACACACACACACACACACACACACA
>NW_012277265.1:0-1012 GCF_000151885.1 Dipodomys ordii
CTCCTCTTTTTCCCCCTCCTCTTCTTTTTTTTTTTTTTACCACCCCTTGGGCATGAAACCAGGGCCCGGGGGCTGCCCCCGAATCCTTTCAATCAAGACTAGCGCTCTACCACTTGAGCCACAGCGCCACTCCCAGTTTTCTGGTGGTTTATTGGAGATAAGAGTCTCATGGACTTTCCTGCCTGGGATGGCTTTGAACCGTGATCCTCAGATCTCAGCCTCCTGAGTAGCTAGGATGACCAGGCATGAGCCACCAGTACCCGGCTATGAAATAAGATTTTTTTTTCTAGTGGTTTTTTATTGGAGATAAGCGTCTCATGGACTTGCCTGTCGGGCTGGCTTTGAACCATGATCCTCAGATCTCAGCTTCCTGAGTAGCTGAGTAGGATTACAGGCGTGAGTCAATAGTGCCTGGCTCGCAGCATGTGTTTGTATGCCCGTGTGGTCAGGGAGAAAGGTGTGGTAGGGACACACCTGACAAGGTGACCTCAGGTAGTGGAAATGGCAGTGTGCATTTGTCTGCATTGAGAGAAGGTACAGTGTTTATTTTTTCTTTTTTGTGCCTGTTCTGGGGCTTGAACTCAGGGTTTGGGTGCTATCCTTGAGCTTCTTTTGCTCAAGGCTAGAGCTCTACCATTTAAGCCACAATTTTACTTCCAGATTTTTGGTAGTTTATTGGTGATAAGGGTGTCATGGACTTTCCTGCCCAGGCAAACTTCCAAACTGTGATCCTCAGATTTTAGACACCTGAGTAGTGTGTGCCACCAAAGCCTAGCCATTTAAAAATTGTAATTTATCTTTTTAGTGGTACAGGAGTTTGAATTCAGGACCTTGTGCTTGTTAGCCTGGCACTGTACCATGTGAGCGATGCATCTCACCTGTTTTTTGCTGGTTATTTTTAGGATAAGGTTTCACTTCCTGCCCAGGCAGGTGCCTAAGCCATGATCTATCTACTTTAAGCTTCCTTTAGTTGTTGGAATAATAGGTACACGTCACCACATCTAGCATCCCT
>NW_012277266.1:0-5090 GCF_000151885.1 Dipodomys ordii
AGTACTCTACCACTTGAGCCCCAGCACCACTTCTGGTTTTCTGGCTGTTTAATTGGAGATAAGATCTCATGAACTTTGCTGCTTGGGCTGGCTTTGAACTGTGATCCTCAGATCTCTGCCTCCTGAGTAGCTAGGATTACAGGTGTGAGTCACTGGCACCCAGCTTTCCTGTAGTTTTTAAAAGATAAAAAACGATGTATGTTTCCTAGATCATTTTTATATTTGTTATTGAGAAGCTAATAGTTTAATTTTTGTTTTTTAGTTTTTGTTAGATAAATTTTGTTGTGCATTTTTTTGAGCAGTCTACTGTAGCGTAGATAACTTTAGTAATTTCTTTTTAAGCAAAATGTTGGAATATAACATATATCAAAAAATTGTGTGTATTTATCTACAGAATTTAAAATAATGATAATGTCTTTACACAGAAGACATGAATTAGCCATTGCTACTAGTAAATTTCTAAAATCTTTCTGTGCTACCAATTTCCTCCGTCACTAGAAGAAACTGACATTTGTAACAATCACTTTCTTGCTTTTGTTTTTTTTACCACTTATGTGTCTGCTTTCTTAATTGTGCAAGATTTGTTTTTTGAGAAAATAGTATTTTGTCTTAATTTAACCTGTGACCATAACATTTTCTTTTAAGAACTAAGCAATCATTTATTTACTTGATTTTGGCTTTTAGATAGCTGTGTTCAAATGTTTATCTTGTGGATCTTATTTGCATTATATAGTAGTGATCTTAGTGATGGCTAATATTTATTATCTTTAAATATAAAGTTTTTTTCTAAGAGTTTTCTTCTGGGTCAAATAACTTTTAAATTTACTTTTTTTACAATTATTATTAGGATATATTATTCATGGTGCTTTATTATTATTACTATTTTTGTTGGTCGTGGGGCTTGAACTCAGGGGTCTGGGTGCTGTCCTTGATCCTTGTTGTGCTCAAGGCTAGACTTTTACCACTTGGGCCACAGTGCCACTTCTGGTTTTATGTGTGTGTGTGTGTTTTAAAATTTATTGTTGAGGTGATGTTCAGAGGGGTTACAGTTACATAAGTAAGATAGTGAGTACATTTCTTGTAGAATTTGTTACCCCTTTTCTCATACTTCTGGTTTTTGAGTGGTACTTGGAGTTAAGAGTCTCGTGGGGACTTTTCTGACCAGGCTGGCTTTGAACCTTGATCTTAAGATCTCAGCCTCTTGTGTAGATAGGATTACAGGCATGAATCACTGGCACCCAGCTCATGGTGCTTTTTTTTTTTCCCCCAATCTCTAAGTTGTGGTTTGTTTTTTAAGCCTTACTTACACAGCAAGGGACTTTGTTGTTAAAATTTCACACATAGCTAAATATATTCCAATAAATCTCACTTCCTTTAGTATTTTAAAAAACGTATTAGCTTATTAAATTTTCATAATTCCTTATGATTATACTTTATGGTTACTGGGAATCAGTATTATACATATCAGAAAAATGTATCATTAATTTTATATGTTTTACTTGATATTTAAGTGTGTGTATTTATAGATTTTTTTTTTCTGTTCTGACAGACAAAACTTTTTTAGCTTTTGGGTCATCTGGTTTAAAAAATATAACTACATTTTTCCATTCAATTGACATTAAAGATTAACTGTACTCATTTGTATGAATAGTATTTTTGTTCAAGTTATTAGCATATCCAAAAAAGCCCTAAAAGTGAAACAACAATAACAAAAGAATCCGTCTATCTATTTAATATATGTGATACTTAAAATACTGATAAAGAATTTGACTTTTTGTAGGTTCTGCAAATCAACCAGAGTTTTCTTCAGGGAAAAGTGAAGATTTGGGATCAGTGCAAGAGAAATCTACCAAAAGCCTTGTTATAGGTCCACTTGATTTTCGCTTGGATAGTAGTGCAGTACATAGAATTTTGAAAATGATTGTTTGTGCTATGGAACATGAATATGAACCATATAGCAAGCTTAAACCAGGTTTGTTTTTTAGCTTCCTTAATTACCAGATGATTTGAATAATTATACAACCTAGTTTGTCTTGTTTTCTTATCTTCCCTCTTTAGTGTATTTTGCCTGTTAGCAAAGATTTAAATGTACTCATTTGTCAATTGATATAATGTGTGAAAGTTCTAAGAAATGTCATGGCCTGGAAATGTTTTGCATAAGAACTGTATTTACCAGCACTTGTTATAGTTTTTGGTACTCTGTTCAGTGTATACTTGTGAATTATGATGATTTTTACATTGATAGGTTTCTAAAGAGCCTCATAAAGTGATGGGTCCAAACTTACAAATATAATATTCAAGGAAATAAGTACTACTGATGAAAAAGAATTACTATAAAACTATTTTTTGACATGGTATAAAAGTTAAGTGTTCATTGTGTCAAAAAGTACATTTCTTTAATGTAATTAGGCAACTCTTGGTTAGTGTAGAAGAGAATAGCATAATTAGAGAATATAGGTAGTAGTTAAGAACTCAGCTGATGGAGTCAGACTATGGCTTGGAATTAGCCTTCACCTGTTAACCTTAGGAAATTCACATCTTGTAACTTCTGTTTTCTCTGTCTCTATATTAAGGTATATAATTATAGCAGATGGCTAGTTGTCTCCTCAGTATCCATTATTCTCATACGAAATACATTTTTTTTTTAAAGTCCTGATTCTAGGACTGGAATTCGGGTCTGGGCACTGTCCCTGAGATTTGGTGCTCAAGGCTTGTATTCTACCATTTGAGCCACAGCTGAACTTCTAGCTATTTGGTGCTTAATTGAGATAAGAGTCTCTTAGACTTTCCTGCCTGGGTTGGCTTTGAACCGTGTTTCTCAGATCTCAGCTTCCTAAGTAGTGAGGATTACATGTGTGAGCCATTAGTGACTGACTTGAAATATTAATTTTTATAACAAATATAAAGACTACCTCAGATGTACTCATATGATTATCTTCTGGCTACTGGGATGAGAACTGAATTTTGGAATTTTAGTCATGACTAACAAAAAGATCATATCCCTCTCTCCTCTTCCTTTTGTCTAGAAAGCAGAAATAATGGCAGAAATTGGAACTGAAAGCTGTATGTTAAGGATAGCAGCAGAGCAGTAAGATAAAAAGAAGTTAAAATCTCAGGACTTGTGGTAGCATGATGTCAGATCAGGTTCCTTTAGACTCAAATTGTGTGCAAAGAATTAACCACTATTTTTGTTGAAGCTTCTGCTCTACCACATTGAAAAAATCAATGTATCGCTAACACTGTAAAGGTTTTGTTCCTGTAAAACTTTTATCTCCTTACTTTGTACTTCTCTTTTCCTTTACCCCTAACACTTAGAAATTATTAGTCTTGCATTTCTAAAGTTTGTCCATTTCAAAAATGTTAATTGAGTGGAATAATTTATAATATAAAGTTTTAGTATTGGCTTATTTTGCTATGTGTAATTCTCTGGAAGTTTATCTAAGTTGTTTACACCAGCATTTTGTTTTTATTGTTGAGAAGTGTTTTATTGTGTGTATGTACTACAGTTTGTAAAGTTAATCACACAATGAAGGACATTTAGAAGGAATCTCGCCTTTGGCTATTACAATAAAACTTTTTATGTGAACATAAAATTTAATTTCTTTGGAATTAAAGCTCAAGTGTGCAATTGATACGTTATATAGTGGTTGGATATTTAATTTTTTAAAAAGAAATTCCAAAATTCTTTTTAGTAATGCCTGTGAAGTTTTATATTTCCATTAGCAAGGAATGTGTGCTCCAGGTTTTTTAAAAAAAATTTTTAGTCACTCTATTAGATCTGTAATTTTAACTGGCAATCTTGTCTTTTTGTAGTTTAAAATAGTATTTCCTTACTGACTAATATAGAATACCTCTTTTTTTCTTATTTGCTGTTTTAATATTTTTATTTTTATTTCTCCAGTGAAATATTTATTCAGTCTTTTGCCCATTTTATTTTATTTTTTTATTTTTATTTTTTTTCTTTTTTGTCCGGTCGTGGGGCCTGAACTCTGGGCCTGGGTGCTGTCCCTCAGCTCTTCAGCTCAAGGCTAGCGCTCTACCACTTGAGCCACAGCGCCACTTCCGGCTTTTTTTTGCTTATGTGGTGCTAAGGAATCGAACCCAGGGCCTCAGGCATGCAAGGCAAGCGCTCTACCACTGAGCCACCTTCCCAGCTCCTTTTGCCCATTTTAAATTGGATTTTTTTCTAAAATTTTTTCTAAAAATCTGTGATTTTTGCTTTTAGTTGATTTCTCTTTATGATGATTGAAGTTTATGTAGAAATTTGTTTGTTTTTTCAATTCTCTTGATTCAGCAAATATCATTGTTGAAATACCTATCCTTCCTCCATTGAACTTGTTATGTAGCTTTGTCAAAAATCTATGTATGTGGGCTGGGAATGTGGCCTAGTGGTAGATGCTTGCTTAGCATTCATGAAGCCCCATCTTTGATTTCTCAGTACCACATACACAGAAAAAGCCAGAAATGGCGCTGTGGCTCGAGTGGTAGAACACTAGCTTTGAGCTGAAGAGCCCAGGGACAGTGCCCAGGCCCAGAGTTCAAGCCCTACGACTGACCAAAAAAAGAAAACAAAATAAAAAAAACAAAAACCCTCCAAAATCTATGTATGTCTGATTGTGGTATATCAAAACATGCATATGAAATATACTGACCAAATCAGGGTAATTGGCATTTTCTACTTCTTTCTTTTTATTTGAAACCTTCAAGCTCCTTTTTTCTACATCTTCATTATATATGCAGCAGATTATTATTATTATTGTGAACTATAGCCATGGAACACCAAAACTCATTCATTCTAACTATGGTTTGAAACTTACCCAATCTTCCTTTAGCTCCTTCCCTATTCCTAACCTCCAGCCATTTATCTCAATTTTGAATACAATGAAGTAGACTAAGAAAAAATCATAGACATGTGGTTTCCTTTTAATAACTTAGCTCTGTCAACCTATTATGAAATGTCCTCATACCTAGCTTCAAGGTAATCTCTAGAAAAGTCCATACATCTCACAGATATTCGGAGCATTTTAGTGGTAAATGAAAGGAGCCATTTAGTGCACCAAGGCAGCCGGGACTGTGAGGTTGTTTCTGCC
>NW_012277267.1:0-2592 GCF_000151885.1 Dipodomys ordii
GAAGGGAGGGAGGTAGGGAGGGAGGGAAGGAGGGAGAGAAAAAGGAAGGAGGGAGGGAAAGAAGAAAGAAAAGAGGGAGGGAGGAAGGAAGAAAGGAAGGAAGGAAGAAAGAAAGGAAGGAAGGTCAGTTCATGAAGGAGGAGGAAGAGAAGGGGGAGGGTTGAGGAGGAGGAAGAACAAAATTCATTTAGAAAATAAGAAGATTTGAAGAGATATTTCATTTTAAAGGATATACAAACAGGTAACATGCACACAAAAGATGGCTTTTACATTAGTAGCATCATAAAAATAAACATTAGAAGCCGATGTGGTTTTACCATGCATATACCAGAATGACTAAAGTTGTGAAGAGTGATAAGACCTAATGCTGGTAGGTTGTAGAGAAACGAAGCACCCCACACAGTTGCATGCAGAGCTGGTGGTCATTTCTTCCATATCTAAAGGTACAAGCACCATGTGACCCAGAAATTCTGTCTCAGATCATCTGTCTCCAAGCAAATCTACTCCACGTATGCATTTAGCAATTATGTGTCAGATATATGTGTGGAGGTTCCTGCTTTGATTTTAGCATTCTAGAATGAGACACCACAGGCTAGATTATGCTATAACAAGTTATCAGTGACAGGAATTGAAACATGTTTCTGGGTGGGAGACAAGAGAGGACACAGGAATGGAAGGAGGAAAGGTAGGCAAATATAGTCATTGTATTCAATCCACACTAGGTAAAACTTAAGCTATGTAACCTGGAGTAGGGACAGGAAGACAAAGCCAGCACCTGACTTAGGGAATTGTAACCCCCTTTGTACAACACATTAAAGAGAATAGAATTGAAACACTGGGTTTTGACCCATCCACTGAGTTTCACTCTATTTGCTGGGCCTAACATTATGTCTTTGATCAATGAACTTGAGGTGGCCATGCCAGAAAAAATAGCAACCATGATGTATATACCCATGCAAATGGATAAAGATACTATAAAGAAATAGTACATACTACCACTCAATGCTATAGAAAACGACATCTGTGCTGGTGATTTTCCAAAGAGCGTGCTTGATACCCCCAAGGTTTGGACACCTCACTACGACTTAGAAAAATGCCATTCAGGTACTGGCCCAGAGCTGGAGAGAATAAGGACACGGATGGGGACTTAAAGATGGTCAGATCATTAATCATACATTGCTCGCATCTCAAAGGGATAATGAGATGTGAAGAAGCGACTCCAAAAGATAAAAAGAACTCACCACCAGGTGTCTCCACTTTACAAAGTAAATTCACAAAGAACAAAAGGAAAGGAAGGAGATTCCAAAGAAGAGTTGATCCTATGATCATCTCCACTGACACAGGAAGAAAAAGCAACTGAGAAGGTACAACATCACCTCATGTAAAAAGTCCACACACTGTAGGAGTGGAAAGAGCAGGCTCCAGTAGAATGGGGTCGTGCCTTAAAAGCCAATGGTCAACTCCCCACTGGAGGGGGAAGGCCAACAGGCAGGTGCCTTGGGGAGGTGGTGTCATCTAGAGAGATTTGCGCCACTCTCGGCACTTTCAAAGTGGTATTGTCTTCCAGTCGGGAGGAGGAGCTGGGGTGCTTCTGAGCATCTGACCACACACTGCCCACACTCCTATCCATGACCCTTGTGTCCCCACATCTCAAAGGCCATAACTTCGAGAAACCCTTTGGGGCATGCTTGGTTTGTTCAGTAGTATTATAAGTCACCATATCTCAACCCGTCTGTTTTCCTTTTTCACTACATGGGCAGTAAAAGATGAGAAAAATGGGAACGACACTCTGAGCTCTTCCTGTACTCTGTCATACAATATTCTGATTTGCTTTCCAATTGACGCTACCACTTGAGGTGGGGAGGTCTGCTTACAAGCCTGGACCCATTCCTACTTTGTCTCCCCAGTGTTCATTCATGTGTGCCTGTGGTGTGCAGTACCTACTGCATGGGCATCTGCCAAAAGAATAGTTTCATAAATGAACTGTAATAAGACATAAACCCTAAGCCAATTCTACCCTGAAGAAGGTTTGCTTCAGGACCAGTTTCGGAAGCAATGGGAAGCAATGGGAAGATAGTGGTAGCAACAAGAAGTCAAGATGAGGTATGGCTTTCGGATGGAAGTGGAGAAATTAGGTGTTGACAGGCTCCTGATGAAGCAGTAAGGTACTTGGTTGTAAAGAAAATGGACCAGCTTTCTTAGCTTGAAATGTTCACGCATTCCTCCCGGCCAACGCTACCTGACCGCACAATGCGGCCCTTCCAGATTGTCATCTAAATAAAGAACTTCAACTTGATTACTGGCGAAAGCACTGATTGATGAGAGACATTCATTCATCTCTTCCACCACACAAACCACACAGATTTGTGGAGTAGACCCAGAATGATGCCAACGTTGCTCACGGCATTAATGGGTGGTTGAATATAGAGTAATGTTTAAATTTCATCTTTCTTTCCTTCTTTCTTTCTTTCCTTCTTTCTTTCTTTCTTTCCTTCTTTCTTTCTTTCCTTCCTTCCTTCTTTCCTTCTTTCTTCCTTCCTTCCTTCTTTCCTTCTTTCTTCCTTCCTTCCTTCCTTCCTTCCTTCCTTCCTT
>NW_012277268.1:0-2508 GCF_000151885.1 Dipodomys ordii
GGGACATACAAAGCAACAAAAAAATAATCTTATAAATGAGTTAGAAACATATGCATGAAAGAAAAAAACATTTAAATACATATCTAAGGGTTCATTTTCCTAACATCACATTATCTTACCTTTTCTGCTTGACTCATACATATACTAGATATTGCAAATAAGGGACCTATATTTCTTTGGGCTTGGCTTACTTCACTTAATATAATTTTTTCCAAGCCTTTCCATTTCCTAACAAATGGGGAAATGTCATTCTTTCTGATGGAGGCATAGAATTCCATTGTGTATATATACCACATTTTCTTGATCCATTCATCTACTGAAGGGCATTTGGGTTGGTTCCATATCTTAGCTATGGTAAATAATAGCAAGATAAATTTTAAAGATATCTATGATCATTTAAAATTATACATTAAATCTTCACTAAGTACAGAGTTGAAAAATTGGAAGTTTCCAAGTGGAAGTGTGTATTCTCATTTTTTTCAAGGAGCTAAATATGTACTTGCCTTTGATTAATGTGCTTTTATAGTAAGTATTAGCAAGATTAATGAAGTGGTCATCCAAACCAAATGTGTAAATTTCAGAAATTGACATTTCCATTGAAAAGCAAGACTGCCAATGATAAAGTGCCAAAGGGATATTTTAGCTTGGTAAATGACAGCGCTGTAGTGAATAGTCAGGTTTTGATAACTCTGGGACATATTAAGAAAATCAATGCCTATGGGTTTTCAAAGTAAGTAAAAGGTAATTTCATGCACATTTAATACACAGTTGTTCTTTTAACACTTCAAAGAAGATTCAACATCATTCAAATCAACAGGCCTTGGATGAGTTTCCTTATCAAAATTCTCTGGTATAAATTTCCTCAAACTTTTTTCCAGTTTTTCCTAAGTTATCAATAAAGAAATTTTTGTAAAATAGTCACTTTTTCACCTTAAGTTCTAAATTAATGACCGGGGAAATGTCACCAGATTTGCATTCTAAAATATATTCTCAAGTAATCAATAAAAATGACAGCTCAAGAATTTTTGTTGTGTAAATATCTAGAGAAAATAATTAACTGTATGATTAAACATATAATCTAAAATTTATGACTTTCAGTCATTCAGCCATAAATCCTGCAAATCAGCCTACGGTAATGACTTTAAAGGAAGTAACAGGAAATTGGTCACAAAGCAGGAATGTGAAGCACCTCACCCATAAATTTTAATTTTGATTTCAAGATTACTTGATTATTTTTCTATAAGGATTTTTTTACAAGGACACAGGATGACCCATTGCAGCAGGATACCCACAGGACCGTCTATTGGGAATGAGCTTTATAACTTTGGATGGGGTGGGGGGTTGGGGGAATGGGGTGGGGTGGGGAGGAATGTAGGAGGTGGGAGAGGGAAGGGATAATGGGACAACAACAAGGAAGGGAAGGGGTAGCAAACATGGACAAGTAATGTACTCATTGTTTTATTCATGTAACTGTAAGCCCTCTGTATATCATCTTTACAATAAAATTAAATTAAATTAAAAAGCACGAAATCTATAGTCTATGCTCTCTGATGTTACCTAATCCCTTATTTCCAAACTTTATCTGTATAATAGTGCACACAAAATGTACAGTCTTATAGTTTTATCAAGACTTTTGTTATCTCTACATTCACATATTCAACAGCTTAGTCATCTTCATTTCTTCAATACTACAGTGACTTCAAGAAATATGGCTGGGGCTAGTTGGCTCACCAGTAATCTTGGCTACCATGGAAGCTGAGATCTGGGGATCAGACAGAAAGTCCATGGGACTTTTGTTTCCAATTACCTAGTCTGCAGTGGAGCTGTGACTCCAGTGGTATAGAGCCAGCACTGATGAGTAAAGAAAAGTGTCCAGGCCCTGACTGCAAGCACTAGTACCCATTGCTCTCTCTCTCTCTCTCTCTCTGTCTCTCTCTCTCTATCTTTCTCTCTCTTTTCTCTGTCTCTCCTTCTCTCTCTGTCTCTCTGTCTCTGTCTCACACAAACACACACACACACACACACACACACACACACACAACAACAACAACAACCTCAAAGGAGATGAAAAACTTCAATGTAAGACCACATATTGTCAGATTTCTTGGAGAAAAAGTAGAAGGAAAGTTACATGACATTGGACTGATCATTAAGTGTTGGCCAAACACAGATGCAAAGGCAAGAATAGACAGGACTACATAAATGTAAAAATCTTCTGTACAACAAAGTACACAGTAATATGAAGATATAGTCTCTATATTGAGAAAAATATTTATAAATTACATGGTTAATAAGAGGTTAATGTCCAAAGCATGGAAGGATATCTCATTGTGGATTCAGTTTTTTTTTTTTTTTTGGGTCCGGTCATGGTCCTGGGTGCTGTCCCTCAGTTCTTCAGCTCAAGGCTACCACTTGAGCCATAGCACCACTTCCGGCTTTTTTTCTTTTTGCTTATGTGGTACTGAGGAATCGAACCCAGGGCCTCATGCATGCAAGGCAAGCGCTCTA
>NW_012277269.1:0-2377 GCF_000151885.1 Dipodomys ordii
GAACCACAGCGTTCCAGGAAAGTGTTCCTGCCGGGACGCAGAGCTCCCATAGAGATGGCCGCCTGGGGACCTGGTGTTGGACACTTAGGGCAGCAGCTGTGATTGATTGTGCATCCCCTTCCTCCGGTATGGGATTGGCTATGACTTACCTTCCTCAGCTTGCGATTGGCTGTGACATCCCCTCTCCGGCATGGGATTGGCTGTGACTTTGCTGATTCAGCTTTGTGATTGGCTGTGCTTCCCTTCCTCCGGCACAGGATTAGCTGTGACTGCCTCAGCTTTGTGATTGGCTGTGCATCCCCTCCTCCGGCACGGGATTGGCAATGACTTTTCTTCCTCAGCTTTGCGGCTGGCTGTGACATCCCTCCTCAGGCATGGGATTGGCTATGACTTCCTTCCTCAGCTTGTGATGGGTTTGACATCCCCCCTCCTCCGGGATTGGCTGTGACTTTCCTTACTCAGCTTTGCGATTGGCTGTGATATCCTTCCAGCTCGGGCATAGGATTGGCTGTTATTTCCCCTCATCAAGCTTGTAATTGATTGTGACTTCCCTGCCTCAGGTTGGCGATTGGTTATGAAGTCTCCTCTAGCGTGCGACTGGCTGTGACATCTGCCCGAGGCATGTGATTGGCTCTGAGTTCCCTTCCTCAAGCATGCTTGGCTGTGACTTGCACTCAGACATTTTGGACAAATGGTCACACTGCCTAGTCACAATACCTGTATTTTGTTGTATTATCTCTTGTCCTATCCCTTTTGTGATCCACACCCACCATCAGCTCAAGGCTCTACCACTTGAGCCACAGCACCACTTCCGGTTTTCTGGTGGTTAATTGGAGATAAGAGTCTCACGGTCTCTTCTGCCTGGGCTGGCTTTGAACCACGATCCTCAGATCTCAGCCTCTGGAGTAGCCAGGATTACAGGCATGAGCCACCAGTGCCCCACCACCCTTTGCTTCTTGTGCTGCAAACAAGTTTAAGCACAGGAAATAGATATTTGGTCCAGTTGTCATCAGTAGTTAAGTATCTGGGCAATTCCCATAACCTGACAGTTGTGAACTGTGCTGCAATGAACCTGGATGTGCAGGTGCCTTTGTGGTATCCTGTCATGTGGCTTGCAGATAAGTGAAGAATGTGGTACACACACACACACACACACAAACACACAATTGAATTTTATGCAGCCATCAGATTGAATGAATGTGTGTCATTTGCAGAGAAATGGATGAACCTGGAAAATACCATACTGAGTGAAGTAAGCCAGGCCTCAAAAAATTAAGGGCATGGGTTTCTCTCATATGTGGATCTTAGGCCCAAAATATTACCTCCTGTATAGACACCCACAGGGGGCACATATGTGCATATGCAGGGTATAGTTGACTAAAGACTGGTATAAACAGGAGTGAAACTCCAAGGAGTAAACTTTGTTGAGCAGTTAACAACATGCAAGTCAGGAAGGTGAAATGAGTTTGAATGGGAGGATGTAGTATGGAGGAGGTGAATGAATGAAAAAAAGAATGGGGAACAAAGGCAGCCAAAACACTCAATGCACATATTGAAGTTAGTGGGAAACATGAATGAGTTGGGGGAAGGGGCAGGTGGATGAGGGGAGTGGTGGTCGAGGGCTTGTTGATCAAGAAACACTGGACCCTTGGCTGGATGGGCGTGCTAAGTTGTAACATTCCCCCAACCATTTGAAGTCAATTTTTTTTTTTTTTTTTTTTGCCTTTCTGTCTGAGGAGTCCCAATGTGAATTTTATTTTCATTTATTCAGCTGTCTAAAGATATGGAGCATTAAAAATTATTTATTAGCCACTTGTACTTTTTTTTGGGAATTGTTTGCCCATTTATTGATTGGATTGTTTAATTTTTAAAGATATAATGATTATTATCAGCACGTTGTACAGAGGGGTTAAAATTCTATAAGGTGATGAGCACAGTTCTTCTTGGGCTGTCACCCCTTCCTTTGCTTTCTGTTTAATTTTTGAGTTTTTCTATATTTTGGACACTAATCCCATGTGTTGGTAAATAGACAACTAATGATTTCTTCCATCCATGGCTCTTCTCCCACTATGGTAATTGGTTCCTTTTGTGTGCACTGATGCTAACTCCTTGTAACTGCATCTGCTTATTTCCTTCTCATGCATTACTGAAGGTGGAAGGCAAGATATTCCTGTGGTTTACTGATAAATTGATTTCTTCAGAACAGTGAACCTGACTCCCTTCTGAACATGGAGGTGGCGCTGCCCGGGCCTCCCCTGCCCTGGGCCCAGCGCTGCAGTTTCCCTCTAGGTTCTAGGCCGTCCCCTCCCTTCCCCTCCTGCATGCCTCCCTCTTCCCCCTATGCCTCCCTCCTCCCCTCCATGCTCTCCCATGCCTC
>NW_012277270.1:0-2231 GCF_000151885.1 Dipodomys ordii
CACAGTCTCTCCTGCCCGGGCTGGCTTTGAACCGCGATCCTCAGATCTCAGCCTCCTGAGTAGCTAGGATTACAGGCGTGAGCCACCAGCGCCCGGCTCAAAGAGTTTTTCTAACGGGTCTCTTCCAACAAACCTCCAGGTCTCAGCCTCCTGAGTAGCTAGTATTATAGACATGAGCTACTAGCTCCTGGCTTGGCTTTTTTCTTTTTTTCCTTTGATACTGGTCCTAGGGCTTGAAGTCAGGGTCTGGGCACTGTTTCTGAGCTTTTGTACTCAAGGCAACACTACTACTTCTGGCTTTTTTGGTAAGTGGAGGTAAGAGTCTCATAGGCTTCCTGCCTGGGCTGACTTTGAACTGAGATTCTTGAGATCCTCAGATCTGGGCCTCTGAAGTAACTAGAATTACGGTGTGAGCCACTGGTACCCCGCTTGGCTGGTGGTGGTGGTTGTTGATACACAATCTCACAATCTACAGCTTGGGCTCTCAGGCTGGCCTCAAATTTTCCATCTTCCTTCTGTTCTCCTAAATGCTGGGATTGCACCACACCCTTGACCTTTTTTTCTTTTCCTTCCATTTATGCCTTCAGCTGCCAGGGATGAGAACTTCCTGTGTTCCCAATGTGGTTGACCGTGGATGGGGAAACATTCCTTCTTAGACTTCAAGCTGCTGCCTCCCTCAATTGAAGATCTTTTCCAGCCCCTCAATTTTCAGGAACACCCAGCACAAAGCCAGTTAGGACATCAATAATTTCCCAAGAAGCTGGATACACACACACACACACACACACACACATAAAATCTGTTTTACCATTCAACCAAGGGCTTCTGCTTTGACCTGCACCTACTCCACCCCATGAATCAGCAGTTCTAATGAAAAAAAAAAAAAAGGACTAGGAATCACATTCAGCCTGCCCAAGAGCTAGACTGCTGGTAAAATGACTGCTGAGCTGGGAACTTAGTAGTATTTAGGCCATAGACTTTCTGGGAAAGGGATGGGGTCCTACTGTTACTCAATTAGTTTCAGAAACTTTCTTTGTAGAAGTTCTAAAAGAAATGGTGTGTGTGTGTGTGTGTGTGTGTGTGTGTGTGTGTGTGTTTCACTGGGGATTGGATTGAACCTAGCATTTGTTTTTTAAAACATTAAATCTGATCAAATTGGGTCAGGCACTTATTACCTAATTAAGTCTTTCATCAAAATGACTTCTACATTCTGTCTCAATGTAGCTCCACAAACAACATTTAAAGCCAACTTATTTTCAGAGGAGCATTTCTGACCGGACTAATAAATCTTCTTTTTTTTTTTTTTGTCCTTCATCAGAACGTGGTATCTGATGCTTTTGCTCATTGGCTGATGCTTTCTCATCTGAGCCTTGCCTCCAACCCCATAAATCTCTTTTCTGTGCCAGTGCTGGGGTTTAAGGTCCTGGGGCTTGAATTCAGGGCATGGACATTGTCTCTGAGCTTTTTTTTTTTTCCGCTCAAAGCTAATGGGGTCTTTTTTTGTTGTTTTTGTCAGTAGTGGGGCTTGAACTCTGGGCCTGGGCGCTGTCCCTCAGCTCTTCAGCTCAAAGCTAGCATTCTAGCACTTGAGCCATAGTGCCACTTCTGGTTTTCTGGTGATTCATTGGAGATAAAAGTCTCATAGACTTTCCTGCCCTGGCTGGCTTTGAACCACGATCCTCAGATCTCAGCCTCCTGAGTAGCTAGGATTTCGGGTGTGAGCCACCACCACCTGGCTCAAGCGTCTTAACACTTGAGTCACAGCTCCACTTCTCATTATTTTATTTTATTTTATTTTTTGGTGGTTATGGGGCCTGAACTCTGGGCCTGGGTGCTGTCCCTCAGTTCTTCAGCTCAAGGCAAGCACTCTACCACTTGAGCCACAGCGCCACTCTGGCTTTTTCTGCTTATGTGGTGCTGAGGAATTGAACCCAGGGCCTCATGCATGCAAGATAAGCACTCTACGACTGAGCCACCTTCCCAGCCCTTCTGGTTATATTTGATATTTAGCTGAAGATAGAGTCTCATGGACAGACTTTCCTGTCCTGGCTGGCTTTGAACAACGATCTTCATATCTCAGCCTCATAAGTAGCTAGGAATAATAGGCCACTGGAGCCCAGTTCAAATTTCTTTCTTGGGCTGGGAAGGTGGCTCAGTGGTAGAGCGCTTGCCTTGCATGCCTGAGGCCCTGGGTTCGATTCCTCAGTACCACATAAGCAAAAAGAAAAAAA
>NW_012277271.1:0-3112 GCF_000151885.1 Dipodomys ordii
CCTTCTTCCCTCTCTGTTCTCTCCATACACCAACAGAATTACCTGCTTAGAAGCCAAATCTGATTATTTCTTTCTCCTGGTTAAAATTTGTCACTGGCTACAATAATAAAAGAAAATCAAACGAAGTTCTTCCCAGTCTGTTTCTAATCTAACCTATGCTTTTGGCTGCCTATCTATTAGTACAGATAGAATACTGTAAGAGGAGACAAGAGAGGATGGAAGATGGATATTAAGGATTTGGAGATTCTGGATGTTGAAGCCAGGAAAGGAGTGTAATATTCAGAACTGCTCTCCTTGCTCCAAATCTATGAAGCCCAACTAAGAGTTTCCTTAAGACTTTAACTCCTAAATAGATCCATAGGCAATCTCATATTGGACTAAATGGGGCTGATTCTGCCTATGGGATCTGATACTGACTATGGAAACAGTTGAAAGTAGACCAAGCCACATACTATGAATAAAAGAGGAAATATTGCTTCATTGAGACCTCAACTTGAACCAATCAGCTCAAGCTAGAGGGAGCTAACACTGACCAGGGACGACCAGGCCACATACTTGACTAAAGGGTACAATAGGCTTTGTATCAATTCAGGTGAGGGAGGTATAAACTGACTTTTTGTTTTAATTGTCCATCCTGGGCACAGTTTCAAAAGATGTTTTCCTTCTTGTGTGCAAGTATCCTGGACTCGAACTAGTAGGCAACCAACTCCATCCAGCAACTTCTGAGTTAGAGCTGATGTCATTGTCTTGCACAAATATTGTGGCCTTGTGATAGGGCTGAAGAATTTTGTTTTAGTGTTTGAGTTTTCAAGAAAGCACAAGTAAGCCGGGTACAAGTGGCTCACACCTGTAATCCTAGCTACTCAGGAGGCTGAGATCTGAGGATCACAGTTCAAAGCCAGCCTGGGCAGGAAAGTCCATGAGACTCCTATCTCCAATAAACCACTAGACAACCATAAGTAGTGCTGTGGCTCAAGTGATAGAGCGCTTGCCTTGAGCTGAAGAGTGCAAGGACAGTGTCCAGGCCCAGAGTTCAAACCCCACATCCGACAAGGAAAAAAAAAAAAGACAGAAGGAAGGAAGGAAGGAAAGAAAGGAAAGAGAGAGAGAGAAAGAAAATGTCTTGAGTTGTGATTTTGTTGAAATATTGAAAGTAGTTAATAATGAAAAATTGCTTTATTTATACTTTGGAGTAGAAATGGATATGGTGTTAGAGATTTTGTTTGTAAAGTGTATGTGTTAATAAACATTGAGTAATTCTTTTCATGTTTGTTCATAAGTGTATGATTTATTTTTCTAGTCAGCTGCTAAGGTTTGTGAGGGAACCTCCCTGAAATACTTAGTATGTGCTTCTAATTGTTCAGGGTTGGTGATATTTCTAATGTGAGGAGGAACCCTGCAATCCTGAGGCTCCAAAGTGTAATAATCCAGACTGCGAATAAAGTAGCAATAGAAGTTTTCTCTGTATCGCTGTATATTAACAAAGACTCTTTCAGGGTTAGGAGTGGGAGCAGGGAGGGAAGCAGGAAGAAGCTCACTTTATAGTCCATTTTTAAACAAGAGAATTAAATTCTGAAAATTTCTCCCCAGAGTTTTCTTTGCACTAGCTAATGCTAATTATACAGGTGTGTTTAGGGCTAAGCAGACAGAACTTGGAGTCTGTATTTGGGTAGATCTGAAAGTGCAAAGCTGAAAGCTCATCTTTTCACACTTAGGCCTTTGGGGGACATTCCAGGTCCACCCTGTAGCAGGAGGAAAAGATTACCGAGGGAGACACAGAAACTTTGGGGTGATGTGATCACTGTCTTCATGAAGAAATGGTTTCACTGATTTTAATATATATCAAAATTTGTAACATTGTATACTTCAAATACATGCTTATTTTGTCAACTATACTTCAATAAAGCTGTCTCAAGAAATAAAGCAAATGTTAAAATCAAATAACAACAACAAAACCAGAAAGTTTTCCTTCCAGAGCTGTAACAAGTGACAGGAGATGAGGGAGCTCATAGAACCTCTTAGCAGCTCTTTCCCAAGTCTTTACTGTCTTCACTAAGAGGTTTTGGCATTCTAAGGTATTTGTAGGCTTTTGAAATGTATTGCTAAGATCTGTATGTCCAGTCAGATATAATTTTATGCCATTTTTATATTCCAGGACACATGAATCAAGCAAAGAGACATGAAAATTGGATTAATGCTACTGCCCCAGAAGGCATTGTATGTTTTAGAAATCAAAGCTGGTTTCAGTCCCTAAAACTGCAGAACTGAAGAGTTCGAATAGTTATTTATGTTATTAAACAGTAGCAGACTTGTGATGATGATACGGCAAATATTTATGTTCATATGAATCTTGAAAATAAAGCAGCATTGGGAACAAATACTGGTGAAATGTGTAGGAAGCCTCTTCAAAGTGTGTGTTTAGCTACTGTATTTTCTATTGCTCTGTAACAAATGATAGTACTCCCTCCACTTGTTCTCAGGGGAGGTGCTGAGACAACTCCCCTCCCAATGGATGCCTGCAGCCACCCAGTTCCAAACCCTGTATCGGGAATATGTTTTCCTTGTAAATATGTACACAAATTTAATGCATTTTCCATAATAATTAAGCACTTGTGCACTGTGGCTATAAGCTTAGAATATCAGTTACCACGGCAAAATGAACATGACTTTTTCCTTCTTCACAATTCACAGATAAAACATTACTTCTTACTGTAGATCTTTGCAATCTCTGCATACATTTATTTATTTGCTTCTATTTTCTTTCTTTTTCACTCAGAAGACATCCTTTATATGGCTTCTCTTTGGCATATCCAGATTGCTAGTATCACTAATCTTGGACCCTGCAGCCAGTACTCCTAAACAGGAGTACTCTGATGACACTAACAGCTACCCTAGAAACCAAGATGGCTGTCAGGTGACTAACAGGCAGGCAGTACGTACCACATGGATGCTCCGGAGAAGGCATGATTCACATCTTGACTGGGACAGCACAGTATTCCATCACGATCCTCAGAATGACACACAGTTTGAAACATATGAAATACTTATTTCTGGAATTTATCAACTGTAGGTAAGGAACTGAAGCCATAAAAAGCAAGACCTCAAATTAAAG
>NW_012277272.1:0-2610 GCF_000151885.1 Dipodomys ordii
AAAGGAGGAGGCTGCAATGCTTGGTAAGAAATGTACGCATTATCCTGCCCATGCAATTGTAACCCCTCTGTACAGTATTTTCACAAATAAAATAAAAAAAATGTCCAAAAAAAAAGATACTATTTCCTTCTATAATGAGTAGTCTGTGTTCTAGTCTTCAGTATCATTACTTCTTTCAAATTGTGGCAAAGCCCTTAATGCTTTTGCCTCATTTTTAGTCAAAGCACAGTGAAGTGTCTTTTAAGCCAGTGAATTTCTTCCAGAACCAGCACAAAATAATCCTCTCAAAAGTGAAATAGAAGAGTTCAGTCTATCAAGGCAAGGAAAAGAACAAAACGACAGCAGTAGTACTTGAAATGATGTACCTCAGAGGAAAACTGTTCCCCAAAAAGTTGTAATAAAATCAGAAAATTAAGATTGAAAGAAGCCACTGGAAATACTATCCTCTAGCCAGGAGAACTGGGATGGGGTTGGAGCACAGCGCCTTCCACCTGTCCCTGGGTCCCAGGAGCCCAGGCTGGTCCCGCCAGCCCTCCCCCGCCTCTCTGTGCCCCATACAGGCCTCGCTGCTGGGGCTCTGCTCCTGATGTGATGTGGGCTAACACCCCAAAGTCCACCGAGTTCACCCCTCCTCAAGCGGTTAATAAGTACACAAACAAGGAAGGCAGGCCACTTGCAGGCCTGAAAGACCAGAGATCTTTCCCTCTGATGCACCATTTCAGACAATATTTATTTCGTGATATGGATTCCGACAAAAGACACGGGAAGTCAACAGAGTGGAGTGAATGCAAGGTGGGTGAGACCTGACATTGCACTCTTTGAGAACCCAGGTTCAATCCCAACATCAAAGAAACCAGAGGCTTCTGCAGGAAGATTCCAGAAGACAATGTGGCTGCAGACTTGCAAAGGGAATCCACCTTGGAACTGTCAAGTGGTGGGGTGGTGCGGCGGAGGGAGCTGGGGCTTGGCTGCAGAAGACTCGTGCGCTCATCCTGCCAACAAGGAGAAAGAGGCACTCTGATGTCCAGGAGAGGCCGCACCAAGGCTGGAGGCCAGGGGTGAGGATCCAGGTGCGAGGCTGATGCCTCCCTGGACGGCATGGCAAGACCCTGTTGCAACTACATTCAAAGGAAGGAGGAGAAAGCAAAGAGGGAAGGAGCAAGTTCTGCGGTCCCTTCTCTCCACTCCCTCGCTTCTCCTCCTGGCCTTTACTGTTAAGGACGTGTCTGTTTAGTTCTGGGTGCTCAGCTCCAGTGAACCCAGAACTACGCTCTTCAATAAGCTTTGCCAGGAACAAAACGTGCACGCTGTTCCCTGCCTCACCCTTGGTGTCTAAGCGGCAGCAGACGTGTGAACTGACCCTGGGAGGCCTCCTCCCCTCCCACCAGAGGCTGCTAGAGGCAGACGGCTTCCCCTAGGCGCACGCCTTGGCCACCATCCTTCCGTTCTGTGACTTAACAAAAGTTACTCTGCTTCTTGGGTCAGGACATTTCATTTCGTGACGCAGTAGCGACTTTCATCCAATGGTTAGTTTAACCCGCTGGCGCTTTGAGGAAAGCAGAAGAGCCTTGCCGGGCACCCACTGCCGCCTCTTCCTATGATATAAACACCTCTCCCACCTGGCTCCCGCCCTCACCCAGGGCACACTGGGAAGGAAAGCACACCATTGGCTCCAGAGCCCGTGCAGATGAACTCCGGCCCCACCTGCTCCCCACGCCTCCACTGGAGCCAGCTGCCCTGTGCTGGACCGCTGCCCACATCCGCCTCCACACTCGGGGGGGGGGGAGGGTGTTATTTGTCCATTAACAGCTCTGTGAAGGTAAGAAGCCAGAACTGAGGACATTAAACGTTTGGTGTCAGCCGGACAAGCAGAAGAACCAGCCATAGCTAGGACGTCAGGACTTGGCTTCCAGGGTAGAGACGGGTGGGATGGTTGGGGCTGTCCTTAGCCCCGCGTCTCAGTTTCCCCCACGTCAGAAGTCCATGCACGTCCACGGCTCCAGGCCGCTTCTGCATACAGGCACCAGTGCCTTAGGTCCTACACATAGACAGCAGTCATATGCAGCACTCAGACCATCTTCACGTATTCAGGTAGAAATGCTACTTAGTCGTGATCACCCAGCCGTCAACTCTCAAGGTTCAGCCTGATGTCACATTTGAAAGCTGGTCCCTCTTGGGCCTCTGGTGACCCTGTAATGTCTGGAGACGGGAGACTATGGAGAGAGCGGGCAGCGCCCAGCGAAGGGAACTCTACAGAGCTTCCCGCGTGCACCTGCACTTGGGGGAGGGGCATTCCCTGAGCATGGGTGTCTGCACTTCGGGGGGGGATTCCCAGAGCATGGATGTCTGAACTTTGGGGGGGATTCCCCGGGCATGGGTGTCTGCACTTCGGGGGGGGCATTCCCCGAGCATGGGTGTCTGCACTTCGGGGGGGGCATTCCCCGAGCATGGGTGTCTGCACTTCGGGGGGGGCATTCCCCGAGCATGGGTGTCTGTACTTGGGGGGGGCATTCCCCGAGCATGGATGTCTGCACTTCGGGGGGGGCATTCCCAAGCATGGATGTCTGCACTTCGGGGGGGGGGATTCCCCGAGCATGGGTGTCTGCACTT
>NW_012277273.1:0-2080 GCF_000151885.1 Dipodomys ordii
GTCTTTCCTGCCTGGGCTGGCTTTGAACCGCGATCCTCAGATCTCAGCCTCCTGAGTAGCTAGGATTACAGGCGTGAGCCACCAGCGCCCGGCTCTTCTTCCTTCTTTAAACCTGTACTAGAATTTAAGTTCAGGGCCTCATGCTTGCCAGGCAGGTGCTTACCACTTGAGCCACACTCCAGCCCTTTGTTGCTTTTGTTTTAAGATAGGGCATCACATTTTGCCAAGCCAGAGCCAATCTGGACCGTGGTCTGTCTAGCTGTCTGTCTGGATACTATAACACAAATATGGAAAATGGGGAGGCTGTAACAAATATTTTTCTTAGAGTCCTAGAGGCTGGAAAGTTTAAGATTAAGGCAGACTTGATCTCTGGGGAGGGCTTATTTCATGATTCTCTGATGACACCTTATTGATGCCTGCTCACAAGGTAGAATGCCCTAAAGACATCTTGGGATATTTTTCATAAGGACACTAATTCCATACATGGTGTCTCTATCTAGTTGTTTATTACCTCCCAAATGCCAAGATTGAGTTGCAAGAGATAAATTTTGGAGGAAATATCAATGTTTACCTTTCAGTGAATACTTCCATTTTAAATATCTGGCCTGCTCAACATTGACTATCCTCATTTCCTACTAGACACTCCTCTCTGGTTTTAGCTTTCCAAGTTCTTCAGGAAGGAAAATAAAGCTGCCCTGCCTCTCTTGACAAAGAAAACTTCTTTGATGCCTCTCTACCAAACTAAACCTTTATCCTAACCGTTTGTTCTCTCCTCTATCTAGTTAGAGTTTCTCAACCTCAGTGCCATTGACCTTTTGGGCAGGATCATTCCTTATGTTGGGGCCTGATTTGTGCATGGTAGAACATTTTTGTAGGATCCCAAGTGTTCAGACACTATATGCCACTGGCATGGGTGACAGTTATAACAACCAAAATTGTATTTCCAGATGTTATCTTTTGTGGGTGGGATTGAGAACCACTAGCCTAGTCTCACCTTTCTAGTATTTCTGGGTCTCTACCTCCCTCCTCATACATATTACTCAACAGTATTAACTATCCTTTTTTCTCCTATACAGTAAACAGCTCCCCATCAACTGGATTCTTTTCATAAATTTTTTATTTTATTTTATTTTATTTTTGTTGGTCGTAGGGCTTGAACTCTGGGCCTGAGCACTGTCCCTCAGCTCTTCAGCTCAAGGTGAGTGCTCTACCACTTGAGCTACAGTGCCACTTCCAGTTTTCTGAGTGTTTATTGGAGATAAGAGTTTCACGGACTTTCCTTCCCCGGGCTGGCTTTGAAGCACAATCCTCAGATTTCAGCCTCCTGAATAGCTAGGATTACAGGGGTGAGCCACTGGCACCCCGGCGTCTTTTCATAAATTTTAAGTGTGCTGGTTTCTCCATGATAAACAAACAAACAATACCCTCCTTGGACAGCACTCCTACCTCTAGCCTCCAGGCTTCTCTTCCTCCTTTACCACATCTGTTAAAAATGGGTCGTTTGCCTGAACCACTGGTGCTCATACCTGTAATCCTAGGTACTCAGGAGGCTGAGATCTGAGGATCGTAGTTCAAAGCCAGCCCTGTTAGAAAAGTCCAGGAGACTCTTGTGTCTGATGAACCACCAAAATGCTGGAAGTAAAGCTGTGGCTCTAGAAGTACAGCACCAGCCTAATAAGAGTGCAAGGTCCTGGGTTCAAGTTCTAGTACTGGCACACACACACAAAAAGGAAGAGTGGGTTGTTTGATCCTTACTCCCTCAAACATGACCCAAGGCTCTTCCATCTCACCCTGCAGGTTTTAGTGATGTTTTCACTCCTTCTCAATAAATATAGTGTCCACTCATCAGCTGCCGGATATAAGGCCCACTGGAAGAGAATCAGTTTGAGGGGAATGAAGCTCCTGAGCTTAGTCTTGACTTTGTGGAGTTTCAGATGCCTCAGCTAGCCCCTCCAGATGGTGGCTGGACATTGGGGGAAAAAGGTTAGAGTGAGTGGGGAAGTGTAGGCCAGACAGAAATGTCTGGGTTGCCTACGCTGTAGATAGGAACACACAGGTGTGTGCGTGTGTATGTGTGTGT
>NW_012277274.1:0-1764 GCF_000151885.1 Dipodomys ordii
AGAGACCGTGAGACTCCTATCTCCAATAAACCACCAGAAAACCGGAAGTGGCGCTGTAGCTCAAGTGGTAGAGCGCTCGCCTTGAGCTGAAGAGCTGAAAGACAGCGCCCAGGCCCAGAGTTCAAGCCCCACGACCAACAAAAAAAAAAAAAACAAGAGAGCGGAGAGAGAGCCAAGATCTTAAAGGTATGATATATTGAAGGGCAGACTTTAGAGGGCTGTGTGAGTGCAGAGCCTGGTTATGCTGGCAGTATGAGAAAGCTGGCACCATGGACTCTGAGTTATCCCCGGGTCCTGGGTGTAGCCGTGAAGAGCCAGTCAGAAAGCAGAAGTTCCCTTGGGAGGAGGAGGTGGCTTGCTTGACAGAGAAGGCCACAGAGCTGTTGGTCCAGGGGAAGCAGGTGCCCCAGAGTTTCACAGAACAGGTACAAGTGTGGTTTCTCAGCGTCACACTCTTGTCTAGGTGTCCGTTCTTCTGTGACAAACTTAACCTGCCTGGGCCACATACCTCACCCATCACCACAGCCCAGGACAAGTATTAGACCTTCTACAAATGGAGTCGGCCTCTTCTTCAGAGGCAACTAAAACTCTTCAATAATCTATGTATTGGGTTTCTAGACCTTGTTATTGCATACCTACTAAATACACATTTTTAAAACTTCATACTATGTCTCATTTTAAAGTTTATGGCTAATATGTCACGGAGGCCATAATATTAAAAATTGCACATTTTAATGTTCAAAATAAAACATTACATCATTCTTTTCAAGTAATTTTCATGGACCCAAATTACATAGTAATTTTATACTTATCAAAATCCTTTAAAACCTGTGGAGTAAAAACTCTGTGATTGTGCAGTGCTGGGGATAGAATCCGGGGCTTTTTTTTTTTTTTTTTGTCTGGTTGTGGGCCTGAACTCTGAGCCTGGGCGCTGTCCCTCAGCTCTTCAGCTCAAGGCTAGCGCTCTACCACTTCAGCCACAGTGCCACTTCTGGCTTTTTTTTCCTGCTTATGTGGTGCTGAGGAATCGAACCCAGGGCCTCATTCATGCAAGGCAAGCGTTTTACCACTGAGCCACCTTCCCAGCCCAGAATCCGGGGCTTTAAGCATGCAAGTTTTCTGCCACTGAGCTATAAACCACAGCCCTGTCAAAATTTTAATACCACTCCCTGAATTGGTGTTGCTATTTCTTGAATAATACTTTCTAAGTCTCTGTCCCTCTGCTTTTGTACTGCACTTGGGATTGAATTCAGGGCCTGGCTACTGTCCCATAGCTTTTTTTGCTTAAAGCTGGCCCTCTACCACTTGGACCACAGCTCTACTTCTGGCTTTTTGGTGGTAAAGTGGAAATAGGCTCACAGACTTTCCTGCTTGGGCTGGCTTTGAACTGGAATCCTCAGATCTCATCCTTTTGAGCAGCTAGGATTACAGGTGTGAGACATGCACACTTGGCTCCCAGGGGCCAGGGATATCATCTACAACCCGACACCTAGTTAAAATAAGTAATGCTTCCTAACAGCATTTAAACTGAGACCTGTTAACATTCAGATTGATGAAAGAGGACAGCCTGATCTTCAGATAAAAAAGATGAGATCATCTGGCAAAAAGGTTGAAAAAGAGAGATCTTACACATTTTTGGGGGGAGTGGAGGGGTCTAGTCGTGGGACCTGAACTCTGGGCCTGGGCGCTGTCCCTCAGCTCTTCAGCTCAAGGCTAGCGCTCTACCACTTGAGCCACAGCGCCATTTCCTGCTTTTTTCTTTTT
>NW_012277275.1:0-6627 GCF_000151885.1 Dipodomys ordii
AAAAAAACAGGAAAGACTGTCAGCCAACCATCCCAGGGGATCCTGATGGGGACACCTTTCTTTTTGGGGGGGAGGTAGTGATGGGGAGGCTGGGTACTATCCCTGGGTTGTTTTTTACTTGACTCCCACATCAGTACCTCCAGTTTGGATCTCAAATTTCCAGCCATTTACATGAGAATTCTGCTTCCCTTTGTACAACTTGTTTGAACAAATGCATCCTTTATGGGGGATATTATCTCTCCAAAGGAGGCTAAAAATTGGCTTGGCAGGGACAAAAAGATCTTGGATATTACAATGATTTGTGACCCTCCAAAGAGCCAAAGTTAGCAGGGTACTGGTGACTCACGCCTGTCATCCTAGCTACTGAGGAGGCTGAGATCTGAGGATCTCAGTTCAAAGCCAGCCTGGGCAGGAAAGTCTTTGAGACTTATCCCCAATGAACTAGCAGAAAACTGGAAGTGGAGCTGTGGCTCAAAGATGTAGAGTGCTAGCCTTGAGCAGAAAAGCTCAGGGACAGCACCCAGGCCCTGAGTTCAAGCCTCCCAACCAATAAAAAGGAAAAAAGAAAAAAGAAAGAAAGCAAAGAGCCAAAGTCCATCAACATGCACTCAGGTCAGGCACATTATAAAAATGCCACAGGCAGGGATGACTTGGCAGGGGGAGTCTCAAAAGGTTCCTTGGGGTGAGGGATAAGGAAAAGAAGTTGGAGGAAGTACCACCTCTGTATCACAGACTCCTTCCCATCCCAGCCGCTGGCGCTGCCGTCCTGCCAAACGCTCAGGCCAAAACCTTGAAGGAGATCTCACCGCCTCCTTTTCCACCACAGCCCACGTGGCATCCATCAGGAAACCCTGTCAGCTCTGCCTTCGGAACAGATCTGCTGATCCAGAACCCACCCTTGCGGCCTCCTACCACTGTCATTTCTCGCCTGGATTGTTACAACCGCAGCTATGCAGCTCCCAGTTGCAGCCCAACCCTGGCTTCCTCAGAGAGAGAGAGACAGAGACAGAGAGAGACAGAGACAGAGACAGAGAGGAACATCCCAATGGCTTTCCTGCTTTTCAAGTCCTTCCAGTGTGCCTTGCCTGCCCCTCCACCTTGATGCTCTTACCTCCCACTACCTTTCTTTCCCTCCCTCTCTCCCTCCCTCCCTCCCAAACATCTTGCTTTCCCTCCAACATTAGGCACCATAGGATCTTTGCCCTTGCTGGTCTCTGTCACATCACTCAAAGAACTACAAAGCCAATGTTGACCCCTCTCCAATCTGCTCAGATGCTACCCTCCCCGTGAAATCTACTTGATTTCCTGTCATACTCAGACCATGTCCAGAATCCCAGCTAGCCCTCACATCTCCTGGCCTCCCTCTCTGCTGGTGGTTGAGCTCTCTGCTAAGATAGCGGCTTTCTGTGGGCTGGGAATGAACAGCACCTTCACCCAGGACAGCCTGACATGTTCTCCACACCGATCCCGGGATTTTGCCATGTCAAGTTTCTTTCTCCTTCTTTCTTCTTATTCTTTTGCATTCAGGACCTGGGGACTGTCCCTGAGCTTTAGTGCTCAAGGCTAGTGCTCTATCACTTTTGAGCCACAGCTCTATTTCCAGCGTTTGGTGGTTCATGGGAGATAAGAGGCTCACACAGCCTTTCCTGCCCTGGTTGGCTTCAAAGTATAATCCTCAGATCTCAGCCTCCTGAGTAGCTAGGGTTACAGGCATGAGCCACCAGCATCGGGTTTCTAATTCTTGTTACCCAGCACCATCCTCACATTTGTACCTACCATTCCCTCCCCCAGAAATGTGTCCCCAGAATCATCCAGGAGCAAATGTGTTTTCCTGGCAGTATCATCACTTCACTGCTCTGGGGCCTGCCTGCCAAACAAGGAGTCCCAAGCTTTCTCCTAAGAGCGATCGGGATCCACAGCAGGGCTCTGAGCTGAGGAGCTAGGTGCGGGTGCACTGGTGCTTGGATGTCCAGAGATGAGTGGATGGAGCCTGGCTAGAGCAGAGCGGGGACCAGTAAGGACCAGTCCTAGCCCTGGCTGGGAGAGGGGATATGACCGTAGTGGAAAGGGGGAGGGAGATGATGGGGAGAGGCTGGGAAGGACTGATGGGACGGGATGTGGGGGGAGCAGGGCGTGTCACCAATGAAATGTGCTAAGTAAGGAAAATGTGTGTACATGATGGCGGGTGGGAGGAGGCCAAGGCCGAGGTCCCCCTTATAGTGTGTATGAGGGTTACTGACAAAGTCAGGAAGCGGGGCCCACTACGGAGGGGACAAAGGCCACAGCATCAGCCTCTTTCCCCAATGCAGCTGCCGGCCCTAGAAGCCTGTGTTCTAGGATTGACGGGGAAATGTATGGCTGGCAAGTCCAGGCTTCCTAATTTTCTGTGGGCCTTGTTTGACCAGATAGACACATAGAACAAGGAGAGGCCTTGGAGACCCGTGGGGGCACCTTGGCTCCATCTAGGGCATGCCCTGGTCAGGCAGCCCTGCCATGCAGTATCTCTGATGGAGCCTCTGTGTGACAGGAGGGGAAACTGAGGGCCCGGAGAAGAAGTGAGCTGCCAGTGGGGCACAGCTGATTTTCCCAGAAGGGAAGCTGAGGTCTCACAGGCAGAAGGATTTACGTGGTCTGATGGGGACAGACTAATAATATCCTCTCGATATTTATATATAGCTCCCTTCTTCCCAAGAGTTCAGAGAGGCTCTCGTTTCTATCTCATTCATCCCCAGATGTGTCCTCCTGGGATGGGTGACCGGGGCCAATTTGTGCCGACATTGTGAAAGTTCCCTGTGACCTCTCCTTTGATTCCTCTCCCCCTATAGATTCTATTACATCCCCTTTCGGCTCTAAAGCCACTTAATTCCACAGAGATTTAGGAGGTCCTTGTTTGATGCAAGACACTGAGCAGGTGGGAAGCTTCTGGATGTCCCTAGGGCTAAGGTCATTTCACTGTGGATCCCCAGAACTACGTTTGCACATACCTCCTGGTTGTATACTGGATCATTCCATCCAGCTGCTCCCATCCAGAGGAGGGGGACGTCCTCCTCTCCCTTCCTACCTAGGCCAACGCCTGGCATGTAAGAGCCTGGGGAAGTGGAAATGGTTGCCCAGTTCAGAGTCACTCTATGTGTATACTCTGAATACTCCTCCTTTGGTGCTTTAGTCCTATCATGTGGCCTAGAATAGGGATGTGTATGTGTGGCACTTAACACACGGTAGCCACTCAGTGGATGCTTGCTGAATAGATGGATAAAACCAGGAGGGAAGAAGATCAATGGGAGACATTGCTCATGTGACACCATGCCTGTCATCCTAGCACTGGGGAGCTTAAACCAGAAAGATCAAAAGTTCCAGACCAGCCTGGGCTATATGCTAAGACCCTGTCCACCTGAGATAAGGTTATTTAAGATTAGGTCAGATCACAAGAGATAAAGAGCTGCAAGTCCATTGGGGGATGAAAGAAGTACATACTTTTTTTTTTGTACTCTGGATTGAGCCCGCGCCTCTCCACTTGAGGAATGCCTCTAGCCTTTGTGTTTATGATTTGATGAGATAAGGTCTTGCTAAGGAGTAGGGCTCCACGGTAAGTTCCCCAGTACTACCAAAAAGAAAAAAAATAATGATCATGCCTAGATAACTTTGCTGGGCTGGCCTTGAACCTGGATTGAGATGCTCCTGCTTCTATCTTTCTAGCAGCTGGGATTACATGCATCTACCACCATATGATTAAAATAGGCAATTATACCAGAGGGAAAGTACTGTGGGCTACGGAAGAGAAGAATTCAAACTCACCAGGGAGACTCCGGAAGGGGCGGGGAAGGGGGGGATATGCCACGTGGGCTTCCAAAGACGGAAACCCACTGACAGGAACTCTGAGTTTATTTCATTTTATTTTAATTAATTAATTGGTTGTTGTGGGGCTTGAACTCTGGGCCTGGGCGCTGTCCCTGAGCTCTTCAGCTCAAGGCTAACGCTCTACCACTTGAGCCACAATGCCACTTCCAGCTTTTTCTGCTTATGTGATGCTGAGGAATCGAAGCCAGGGCCTCATGCATGCAAGGCAAGCACCCTACCACTGAGCCACCTTCCCAGTTTTGTTTTGTGCTAGTATAGGGGCTTGAACTCAGGACCTGGGCACTGACCCTTAGCTTTTTTCTTTTTTTCTTTCTTTTTTTTTTTCCCCTCAAGGCTGGTGTCTACTACTTGAACCACAGCTTCACTTTTGTCTTGTAGCTGGTTCATTGGAGATAAGAGTCTCAAGGACTTTCCAGCCTGAGTTGGCTTTGAACCATGATCCTCCTATCTCAGCCTCCTGAGATGCCTCCACACCAGGCAACGATGCTCATATCTGACTCTACCAGTAATGGGGAGCCATTGAAGATTCAGGTGCCTTCCATGCAAGGTGTTCATGCAATGCTGTTAACACAGCAGCGAAAGCTGAGCTGGGAAGTGGAGGGGCCCTGATGAGATCTTGACTCTGTGGGAGGGTTCTATGGAATGAAGGGACTGGGGGAGGCAGGTACCCAGTCAGGAGCCACTGATGAGGTGGAGGGAGAGAGGCTGTATGTGGGACGAGGGAAGGTAACTGTTGACCTGAGATGAGGGTGTGAGGCACTAT
This sequence comes from Dipodomys ordii, assembly GCF_000151885.1. Taxonomy (NCBI): domain Eukaryota; kingdom Metazoa; phylum Chordata; class Mammalia; order Rodentia; family Heteromyidae; genus Dipodomys; species Dipodomys ordii. The sequence continues at coordinate 4,622 of NW_012277275.1, forward strand.
GCAGAGGAAAGGGTCTGATGAGAGGGAGGGGGCATCTGGGGCTGGGGAGGGGGAACAAGGTTCTTCCCAGGTGCGGCTCCATCAGGACCAGCAGCTTCCCTAGCAAGGTAATGAGTTCACTGCACTTGGGTGGAGACGCTTCATTAAGAACAGAGATGGTGGGCTGGGAAGGGAGGTCAGAGCCCCAGAGACAGGGCCGGGAGTTAGGCTGAAAGCAAAACGCCGAGGCTGTGGGAGTGAATGAGATCATAAGAAGAGACAGAGTGGGGTGAGAACACAGATGAAGGCTGGGGACAGAGCCTTGGGGGCCACCCACAGTTGGGAGGGTAGGAAGTGGGGGGGGGAGGGACTCAGGAGGAAATGAAGCAGCAAGAGAGCTCATGGGGATTGTCCCCTATCTTCTCCCTCCTCCTTCACCCTCATGGACAGAACCACACCCCACTTTGGGGCTGCACCCAGGTACCTGCCCAGCCCACTCGGTGGACCCCACTCCCCCACCCTGTCCTCCTGGCTAGGACCTGGGGCAGGCCAGCCCCCTCCCATGCACTCAGCCTCCTCCTCTTCCAAAGGGGACGGCAGTGTGGGACGTCTCTACCAGGCGGCTGTGACTGACTATTAAGTAGAATAATGTGTGTTATGCATTTGGCACTCGGGCCTGGCAAACCCTCAGAGCTCAATAAATGGTGGCTGCTGCTATTATGATTATTACAGAGCAGGATTAGATTCTGGTGTGAGCTCTGGCGGGGCCAAAGAGTCTAGCAGTCCCTGGAGGCAGGCTTTGCTGAGAGAGGGGGCCTGGGAAGCTGAATTTCATCTACCTCCAGGAGTGCTCGGACCTCCTCCTGACACCCTCATGAGGCCAAAGCTACGGGGAGGGGCAGGAGGGGTGCTGGGGGCTCACACCTGTACAAAGCTACTCAGCTGGTTGAGAATTGAGAATTGAGAATTGAGAATTGAGGTTTGAAGCCAAGCCTGGCCCTGGCAGGGGGGGAGGGTACAGGGAGGTGAAGAGTCTATGAGACTCTGACCTCCAATTAACCAGCAAAAAATCAGAAGTGGAGGTGTGGCTCAAGTGGTAGAGCCCCAACCTTGGGGGAAAAATCTAAGGAAGAGTGCTTTTGCCTCAAGCCCCAAAATGGCTAAAAAATAAAAAAGAGCCAGGGGTGGCGAGACCCTCTCCCCAACATGATCACCCTTTGACTTGCCTTGGGGTAGGACCCCAGCCCCACCGAGGGTTTCGACTTCAGCTGGGACAGGGTGAGCATCCCTGGCCCCCATCCTCCTCTAGCTCTAGGCTTTGAGGGTTCACGCACACGTCTACATCCCCCTGCCCGTGCACTATTAGGAGTGGAGATGCTGCCTCCCATTGTCCTCATCCTCACTGCTACCCCTCAAAAATTCTGCCCTTGGGGTCCACCCCCAGATACTAAATCTTAAACCTGGGACTCAGTTTCCCCATCAGCCTCAAGCTAAGATTGCATTTACCCCACCTTGAAAGCAGGCCAGTCCATCTCATTGACCACTCCCACACACACACTCCCCACCTTCCATAATACCCATCTATACATTCTCAACACTGTAGGGAACAGAAGTGGGGCCTGCTGAAGACTGTGGGACACCCCCTCCCCATCCTACCCAGCCCAGACTGAAGCGTCCTGCAAGGATCAGGGGTTTGACTTTCTACCAGCCAGGCTCAGACTGAGGCTCCAAACAGTCCAAGTCGACAAAGGCTGGAAGATCCCGTTAAGTAGGCCGCCTCTGGGGCTGGGCACTGGAGGCTGGAGCTGACCGGCTTGGGGCTCCCAGGGAGGTGTCAGCCAGGTCGTGGGCTTTGAACAAACCACAGAAAGTTTCTGTAATATCACACACACAAAAAAGAGCTCTTAGTGTCTAATCATATGGAGAGAAGGGGGGCAGTTGGCGAAAGAGCCAGTACTCAGTTCCATCAGTGGAGGATCAAAAAGCATTCGGTCAAAGAACCTTTAAATACCTTGAAAGGCAGGTGA
>NW_012277276.1:0-4969 GCF_000151885.1 Dipodomys ordii
ACAGATGGAGGGTGGAGATATGGAGGATTATGTGGCAGAGGCAAGGAGACTCTGTGTGTGTGTGTGTGTGTGTGTGTGTGTGTGTGTGTGTGTGTATGGGAGGGGTGTTATGGGGAGAGGCAGGGGAGAAGGTAGCAAATTCAGAAGGGAGATTCAGTTTAAATATGTTTTCTGCTAAACTTGCTATTGACTTAGGCTGTGGATATATTTTAAAATCAACACATCATGTGAAAAAAGAAATCAGCCTTATCTAACCTCTCTAAAAACTGGTCACTTAGGGGCTGGTGGCTCATCCCTGTAATCCTACCTACTTAGGAGTCTGAGATAGGAGGATCACTGTAAAAAGCCAGCCTAGGTATAAAAGTTTGTGAGACTCTTGTCTCCAACTAGTCAGTAAAAAGCTGGATGTGGAGCTGTAGTCCCAATGGTAGAGTACCAGCCTTGAGTGAAAAAGCTAAGTGGCAGCACTCAGGCCCTAAGTTCAAGCCCCTGTACTGGCACAAAACAATAACAACAACAATGAAAACCCTAAAACAGACCCAACCAGAAGTGGTCACTGAAGTTAACGATGATATGTTCTTGGAAAAATACTAAAGGATGATTTTAATATGCTTAGACAAAAACATGTTCGTACCTCAGTTTTCAAGGGGTAGTGGTCATAAGTCCATAAGGTCTTTGATGGCCCAAGTGATTTCATGCTTCAAATATGTAAAAGTGGTGGATGAACTACACACAAAGTAAAAAAAAATCTGATTTGTCTCCACAGCAAGTAATGACCTCTGCGAATCGGAAGTAGCCCAGAACCTGTCAGACCTAATGGGGGCTCAGCATTAGAAGGGTGGAGGAGATCAGCAAGGAAAGTTCTCTGGAAGCTGAACACACAGCTGCTAATAGCTCAGAGCCCATACCTAGACAGCAGCTGTCAGCATTAATAAGGGAATGATTAGTGCCTTCTTTTCCAGAAGCTCTGGGAATGTTCTAGAAGGACAAGCCCGAGTGGTCTTAGAGAGACTGTCTCTAGGAGACCTGTATGTACATTTGTAGCTTACTTCTCAGAGTGTGGAAATCCAGTTTCTTTTAGAAGTATGTACTAGTAGAAAGGAATTGTACGAATAGAGTCATATAAAACATATGTGTGTGTATGTCTGTTATCACTTAGCATAAGGTTTTCAAGGTTCATTTGTGTGAAAGTGTCTATCAGAGTTTCGTTCTTTTTTATGGTTGATGCAACCATCATGTGGCCATACAGCATTTTGTTAACCATTAGCTGATGGATGTTTGGGTGGTTTCTGTTAGCTGTTGTGTATAGTACTGCTATGAGCATTTGTGTACAGGCTTTTCATTAAGACACCTGTTTTAGTGATTTGGGTATACATCCAGGAATGGAATTACTGATGATGTTCTCCGTGTCATGGTGGCTCATGCTTGTCAACCTAGCTCCTCTTGAAGCTGAGAGATCTGAGGATCATGGTTTGAAACTAGCGAGGGCAGAAAAGTCCATGAAACTCTTATCTCCAGTTAATCAGAAATAAGCTGGAAATGGAGCTGTGGCTCAAGTGGCAGAGATTCAGCTCTGAGTTCAAGCCCCAGTAGGGTACACACAAAAAAGAAAATGAAGTGAGGTTAACTGATTTGATTTAGCCATTCTACAATGTTTATGCAAGTACATACACTTTTTTTTTTCTGGTGCATTGTGGGGCTTGAACTCAGGGCCTAGGTGTTTCCCTGAGCCCTATTGCTCAAGGCTAGTGCTCTACCACTTTGAGCCATAATGCCACTTCCGGTTTTCTGGTGATTAATTGGAGAAGAGTCTCATGACTTTCCTGCCCAGGCTGGCTGTGAACCCTGATCCTCAGATCTCAGCCTCCTGAGTAGCTAGGATGACAGGTGTGAGCCAGCAGCAGCCAGCCATACGCTTTTATTATCAATTTAAAAACTACAGAGAATAAGAAAATGAATGAGGAGCTAATTCTGATGAGTGGTATTCTCTTGGGGATATGTGATGGCACCTAGACTGTAGGTGCTGTTGGCACTGCCCAGGGTGCCAGGCTTTGGACAGACCCCAGTCTCGGTGCTGCCTGTCCATGAGGCATGCAGTATAGAACCCCCCCCCCCCCCCCCCCCCCCCCCCCCCGCCAAAAAAAAGAAAGTAGAGGAATGACTGGAGTCTGGGCACTCTTTGAATCTGAGCTCATTTGCAGCCGCTCTTTCTGTGGGGAGGGCGGTATTCTCAGCTGCACCTCGTTGGCTAGTGTGCACTAGAGCAGCTGTCCCCCAGCCGGGTCCCTGGGCCCAGCTTGTGTCAGGCATGTAAGAGGCGGCTCAGGGAGAGGATGGCAGCTGGGCCTGCTGGAAGCCCAGGAGAAGAAACCACAGCTGGGGCTGGAGGTTAAGGAAACTGGTTCCAGGGAGAGGGGACCTCTGGTGTTCAGTGCCAGAAGGAAGAAGGGAGTGGGGGTGGCGGGGTCCTGCAGGAACTGCGCATCTGTTGCTTGTTGGGATTCAGGAGGCTCTCAAGGTGGGCGGGGGTGGAGGGTGGGGGGAGGGGGGGAGGGAGGGGGAGGTGACTGATGCATTTGACCTTGAGGAGGAAGGGAGGACAGCCAGAGAGGTCGCTGTGGTGACTGGGTTGGGCTGAGGTGAGGGGCAAGGTGGCTGTGACCTCATGAGAGAGGGCACCGATGACAGCCAGGCAGGACAGGGATGGAGTGGAGTCTGTGTGGTTTCAGCCTCCTGGGAGAGCAGGAGTCCCGAGCCGTGAGGCTGGGGCTAACCATTCGCTGGCCTCTAGCACTTCCTGAAGGCAGCCTGGGAAGGCCTGCCCTAGAACAAGGTGAATTATGGGAAGCTGGAGGTGATTACTCTTGTCCCGACTAGTCTTTAAGTGACAGGGGCCCCCCAAGGCCCTGAAATGTAAAACTCAGATCCCAGAGGAGCTTTCCACGCGGCTCTTTAGGAATTCATCTCGTCCATACAATTCGAGGCTCAGAAGGGAATTCACCTTCTAGAAGACGCTCGAGGAGATCGGGCAGAGGCAGCCCTCCCTTCTGTGGTCGGCTGGGTGGAGTGACTTTCAGACCATGTTGAGATCTGGTAGGAAGTATCTTAGATTTGTTTTTGTGAAACGGATAGAAATTCAGTTTTTGGGGCTGGGAATGTGGCTCCGTGGTAGAAAATAAATTCAGATTTTGAAGTTGCCTGTATAAATTAATTTTTAGTTTCTGAAACTGAGGTATAATATGTACATATACAGCACAAGTGTGTATATACATATATGTGAATATATATGTATATATGTGTATATATATATACACACATATATATCTATTTATATATCTTTAGGATGCAGGCCAATGAGTTTCCACAAACTGATTGTAGTCATAGAATGCCAAGATTAAGAAAAAAATGCCACTTGTCCCTCAGAAGTCTGCTTCTTGTCACCTCTACCCAGGATTATGAGTAGTAACTGTCTTGTGTGTTTTTTTTTTTTTTTGTGTGTGTGTGCATATATGGGTACTAGGACTTGAACTCAGGGCCTCATGCAGTGTTTGGCTTTTTCTTTTAGGGCAGGTGCTTTACCACTTGAGTCACAATTCTACTTCCTGCCTTTTGGTGGTTAATTGGTAGTTAATTGGTTAGTTGGTGGTTAATTTGGTGTTAATTGGCCTTTTCTGCTCAGGTTGGCTGCAAACCTTGATCTTCATATCTCTGCCTCTTGGGCTGCCCCTGGCACCCTGGCTGGAATACTGAATTTGGGTGGTGTCATCGATCGTACTGTTGACACACTTCAGCACAGTGTAGACGGCTGAAGTGTTGGCATCGAGTGCTGGGGGGATTTGTTCTTGTGTGGATCTTTGAGGAAGACAGCCAAAGCCTCTTTGAAAGTATGGCATCCTTGGGAAGGGGTACTTGGCACAGTCTTTTGAAGTGATCATTGCCCTGCCCCTGTGGCTTTGCACTAGCTCCCCCCCTCCCCCCCTTCAGATTCCTTATTTGTGAAATGGGTTGTTGTGAGGGGGAGGGGAATTGACTTAATTCCAGGAAAGTACTTAGTTCAGAACTTGGCATGCACCAGGCAGTTGGTAAGAGTCAGTTCTCACGAGAGTGAAGAGTGAAGGAATTGGCCGTTATTGTTTTCCCTGGGAGCTTATTTTATTTAAGATTTCACCTGGGGGATATTGGTTAACACAGGGCCACAGATTTCACAGGAAGCTCAGCAGGATAGATCACGATTCTGAACCAACAGAGAGCTGGGTGTGGGAGCAGCCCAAGTTTCCTTTTACCCCTTCCTGCTGGGTGTGTAAGTCACACCCAGGTGAATGCACTACTGGGTGGGCTACCGGGCTGGTTTTCCTTCATCAGTGACAATACCAGTGCATCCCAGCCTTTCTCAGCTGGGGGCAGGGACAGAGGATGGGGTGATGGGCCCCAAGAGCTGGGGCCTAGTCTAGATGGCTCCATGCGGGACCGCTACTAGACCTTTGTAAAAAGTTGTGGTTAGAATGTTTGTGCGGTGAGACTTTTCTTTCTGCCAGGCACAGAAAGAGTAATTGTATCATGACAGTAGAGCACTCTCAGATTTCACTGAGGAGGCCTGTGTTTCTTATTGAAATAGTCTCAGTCATCAAGCCTCGTTTTCTCTTAAAGACCACTGAGTTCTCTGGAGAAATCAACTGAGGCTCACATACAAGCAGAAAACCATTTTTCAAAAAAAAAACAAGTTGTAATCAGTGTTTAAAAAGCAGAGAATAAAAGGCCACACTCATAATATAACAATGAATACAATATATTATTTGGCTTCATATTATTATGCTGTTTAGCCAGTGAAGGAGGGAAGGGAGAAGGTGAGAGGCTGTCTCCCAGAGGGAGAGACAGATGGAGGGTGGAGATATGGAGGATTATGTGGCAGAGGCAAGGAGACTCTGTGTGTGTGTGTGTGTGTGTGTGTGTGTGTGTGTGTGTGTGTGTG
>NW_012277277.1:0-2034 GCF_000151885.1 Dipodomys ordii
CATCCTCTGTTGGTTGGTCTGTCATGGCTAGAGGTGTGGTTTACACTATGCCTCATGTGTACCAGGTATAAAGGAATCATGCCAAAGTAGTCATACAACCCCATGCCCAGGAGCCCCCACCCCACCCTACTACTCCTGGAACCACTGGCTGCTGTAATGGCTGAAGGTTTTGCCCACATAGGCTCATGGTGGCTGGGCCTGGCCTGAGACAGAGGGCCCTGACTTTGAAGCAGGAGAAATCTTCTATTTGTAGCATTAGCCTCTATGTTGTACCTATATATAACTGGATAAAAGAGACTAAATGATAATGGTTCTATAGTTCTGAAGTGGAGCTAGGGAGAGAGAGGATAGGAAAGGGACAAGGTGTGGATGCAACATAAAATGAGGAAAGGCAGATTATGGGGTTAAGCAGTGTGGCCCCTGTCCTTCCCTTCCCTCCCCATCCCTTTCCTTTCCTATCCTTCCCTTTGCTCTCCTTCACTTCTCCTCCCCCTCTACTCTCCTCTTCTCCCTTCTCTTCTCCATTCTCCTCTCCTCCTTTCCCCTTCCCTCTCCCTCTCTTCTTTCCTCCCTTCCCCCTTTTCCTGAAGATAGACCCCAGGACCTTGCATACACTAGGCAATCCCTCCACCATTGAGCAGTACCCTCAGTCCTGTCTTCCTTCCTTTAACAGACATCCTTTAACAGCCAGGGTTATTTCTTTTTAACATCAACGCAATTCTGGTTCATATGGGTTTAAGTTTAGTGTCTGGAAATCTGAGGCTGATGACTTCTACACAACAACTTGTGTTCTGTCTTATGCCCTGAAAGATCAACACATGTCCATTGGGCAAATTTTAGCACATCAAGTAGACAAGGCCATAGAGCCAGCAATCCTGGCTAAGAATCAGAAGTCCTTGGCCTTTCTTTTGATTCAGCACTGAGGCTCCTCCCCTGTCATTTTACTTCTGGAGCCCATCAGATAAGACTGGTAAATGCTAGAACAAACCCAGAGTTTCCTGAACACAGGGTCAGGCCTCCATCATATGTAAGTTCTGCCCAACACTGGTGGCTCAGGTCTGTAATCCTATATACTCAGGAGGCTGAGATCTGAGGATCATGGTTCAAAGCCAGCCTAGGCAGGAAACTCCATGAGACTCTTATCTCCCATGAACTAGCCCTCCCCTCAACAAAAAGCTGAGCTGGTCACAGGTAGCTCATTCCTGTAATTCTAGCTACTCAGGTGTCTGAGAAGGCTAGCCCAGGCAGGAACGTCCGTGAGACTTTAATCTCCAATTAACCACCTAAAAACTGGGAGTGGAGGTGTGGCTCAGTGGTAGAGCACCAACCTTGAGCAAAAAAGCTTAGGTATAGCCTCCAGGCCCTGAATTGAAACCCCATAACCAGCAAAAAAAAAAAAAACAAACCCAAACAAACAAAAGTTGGAAGATGTAGTTTAAGTGGTAAAATGCCAACCTTCAGGGAAAAAGCTAAGATGCAGTACCCAGGTGCTGAGTTCAAGCCCCAGTTGGTACAAAAAAGAAAAAGCAAAGCTTTGTAATTTCCCCTCCCTCCAACTCCAAAAGGTTGAAGGCCATGAACCTTAGCTTTAAACCTCCCACAACACGCCTCCCCTTCCCCACCCAGCTCCATCTGTGCATTAAGCAATTTTTCTGTGTTAGAATCAAAGGTTCAAAAGATTAATCAGAGCTCTGACTCTCACTCTTTTCCACCTCACCCTCAGGAAGATTTCCCACTAATTCTTTGATCAAGGCATGTTCCCCTGACCCCTGGCATTTAAGTGTGGGCTTTGGGAAGCAGACCTGGCATTGAAATCTAGACAATTCCTCTTTTCATCTAGCTGCTATCACCCAGACATTGAAGTGAAGGTTCACATTGCAGAAGTCACCTCTTTATAATGTAAGTTCCTTACAAGTCCATACATGGGGGGGGGCATCAGATTGGGGACCCAGTATCCTGTGTGCCCACCAAAGGGAAGGGTCAGTTATTTGTGTATGTGGTGTGTGTGTGTGTGTGTGTGTGTGTGTGTGTGTG
>NW_012277278.1:0-1676 GCF_000151885.1 Dipodomys ordii
GCTGTCCCTCAGCAATTCAGCTCAAGGCTAGCACTCTACCACTTGAGTCACAGCGCCACTTCTGGCTTTTTCTGCTTATGTGGTGCTGAGGAATCAAACTCAGGGCCTCATACATGCAAGGCAAGAACTCTATCACTGAGCCATCTGTCCAGCCCTCTAGCTAACTTTTCTGCCTGGTCTGGCCTCAAACTGTGATCCTCCAGATCTCTGCCTCTTGAGTATCTGGGATTATAGGCATTACCACTGGCATCTGACTCATCTGTTCCTTTTGAGTATATTTTCTTCTTTTGAATTACTTTTCTATCATAATTATGTTAATGATCTTGATTGTACAATCAATTTAACAAGCATTTATTAAGAGCCTAATCTGTAGTAAGTGCAGTAGGTACAAAAATGAGTAAGATGCCCTGTTCACCTAGTGATGTCTATATAATTTAGTAAATGACAAGACTCCTTACATAGGATGTTTTGGTGGAATAAAAATTGGATGGTGAGTTGCTTAGGAAAAGTGAAGTTGACTAACACCTTTCCCATTCAGACATCCCTGAAAGGGGTGGAGGCGCTAGAAGTTGAGATTTGCATCTTGGCTGCATTGCAATTCAGATATACAAATGTTTGATAAAGTAGAAAGGACCCATTAGTGACCCAACTATAGCCCGCTGTTGAGATTATAAGACTATTTAGAGTAGTGAATCAGCCTTGTTTTTGGCATTTTTTGGTTTTGTATTTTTTTTGTAAGCACCTGACCAGAAATACACTCGTTATAACAGACTCTGGGGACACCGATACACTGCACAGACTACCACCCCTGTCTCCTGGAACTTACAGTCTAGCCAGGAGTACTGACATTGAAGTAATAAAATAATCGCAGTTGGGAAAACTGTAAGAAAAAGTCACAGGAACCATGAGAATGTTATAACAGGTCTTTGGGGGTCAAGAGAGGCTTCCTGAGGAAGTGATATTTAAGCTGACACAGGAAAGAAGGCGAAGAATCATGGAGGTGAACCAAAAGGATAATAGTATTCTCAATAGAGGGAGCAGCATATGCTAAGGCCCTGATGTATGAAAGAGGATAGCCATTCCCAGGAATTAAAAGAAGCTGATGAAGAGTAAATTGGGAGAATAGCAAGTGAATGCAGGTAGGGAAAAGTACTTAGGAGCCAAGTCACCTACGACTGGGCCATTTTCAGGATTTGAGACTTTATTCTGAACTAGGTGAAACTAGATCCAGGAACCAAGCCTGAGGTTGGAGAGGAGCAGGGTTCTGGTTGTAGAATGTAGCGACCCCCGGATCGGCCTCAGTAATAACATGTGGTTACTCAGGGGAAATGTCTGTGTATATAAACTGAAAGGGCTGTAATACTAAACTCCTTGACATTTAGAAGTCTAGTAACTTAATGTTGAAATTGTTTTAAGAAAAGAAAAAAAAAAACACTTGGGCCAAATCAGAGATGGGGGGTGAGAAGGGGAATCTTTGCCACTTTCAGGTCTAGAATTATACCTTATTTTTCTCCTCAGTTGTTTCCGTGCCCACCCCACCCCCAGCTTATTGTTTTTGGGTTTTTGGGGGGTTTTTTAAGTTTTTTTTTATTGTGAAAATACTGTACAGAGGGGTTACAATTACATGGGCAAGATAATGAGTACATTTCTTATCAAGCATTGTAGCCTCCTCCTTT
>NW_012277279.1:0-1721 GCF_000151885.1 Dipodomys ordii
GCACACACTGCTGTGCACAGACACCACACTGCACGGCAGTGCACACACTGCTGTGTTGCACAGACACCACACTGCACGGCAGTGCACACACTGCTATGCACAGACACCACACTGCACGACAGTGCACACACTGCTGTGTTGCACAGACACCACACTGCACGGCAGTGCACACACTGCTGTTGTGCAGATAGCACACTGCACACCAGTGTGCATACTGCTGGGTGCAGACACCACCACTGCTGCATATTGCTTGGGCCCGGCATGCCCTAGGCCCAGGGAAGTCTGCGGCTGCCTCAGGCACCACTGCTCCTTAGAGGCCAGGGTGTTGGGGATGCACCCCTGCTCACAGCCTAGAGATGTGCTCCCTCCAGAGTCATCCTCTGCCCGTCATCCCCCCTCCCACCCTCCTGCCTCCACCATCCACAGGGTCAGGCTGTGGCCTCGGTGAGCAGGCAGGGCCCGAGGACCCTGGCACAGTGCCTCTCACCGCTCAGTGCATGATCTTCTTTTTATGTAGTTATAATGGCCCTACCTGAAAAGGAGAGGGGCAATGGTCTGTGTTTTATGTCCACTTTCATGAGCAAAACTGGCTCTTCCTGCACTCAGTGAGCCTCCCGGTCCCCACTGGAGAAAGGGTGCTGCCTGCCCCTGGTGTGCCGGCCTGCGGCGGCTCAGCCAGCAGAGAGCCCTCGTCTGCCTCAGGCCTTCCTCCAAACCTGAGGCTGCCAGCCCCGGGCTTGTTCTTATCAGACCCTCTGGAGCCCCTTGTGAATTTTGGAAAAACTGGTTTGAGCCGTCCCTGAGAACGCAGAACAATGAGCATCTGCCCTTCCCCGCTGCAGAAACATCGCCAAGGTGGCCAGCCAGGTGCATGCCTTCCAGGAGACGCCTTACACGTTCAGCCCGGACCCCAAGCTCCAGGCCCACCTCAAGCAGAGGATTTCCCGCTTCAGTGGGGCCGACGTTTCCATCCTAGCCGCAGATAGCCGAGCCAACTCCCACCAGACCCCCAGCGAGAGGCACCCCCGGAAGATCCAGGACAAGCTGCGGAGGATGAAAGCCACGTTCCAGTAGCCAAGGCTGCCGCTGGGGCGGGCAGCGTGCGGGTACAGCCGGACCAGACCTGCAGGGAGCAGCCAGGGACCAAGAAGCCACTAGGGCGGCTTCTCAGGTTCTGTAGCTGGAGGCCGGGGAAATTCGCCTGCTCCAGCCCCGAGGGCCCCACGGAGGGCAGAGCCGGTCCCGGCCCTGGCACCAGGTGGGACAGAATTTAAACGTGAAATCCAGACAAACCAGAAGTCGTAGTGTATGCCTGCAGTCCCAGCAACGGGAGGCTGAGGGAGGAAGATGGTGAGCCTGGACTGCATGGCAAGACCCTGTTTCCGAAAGAAAAGATAATACTTAACATGGAAATAGAGTAAGTAAACTTCCCCAGAGCTTCATCTCGACCTGTCTGTCCTGGACAAACGGCTGTCACATCTTCTTCAGACTCTCAACACCCCAGCCTGACTCAGAAGATCCTACACTCAGCTGCTTGCTGGGTGTCCTAGCTGCTCAGTGGGAAAACTGACCAAAGCTGACCTCTGTACCCACAGGCTCCAAGCGGCCTGGAACCTTCCACGGGAGCCCTAGGCTTCTAGAAGACGTGGCCCTGCCAGGTGTACGCTCCCACTCACCCCTCAGCCCGCCCCACAGGGACCCCACACAGCCTGCCAGGTGTA
>NW_012277280.1:0-1566 GCF_000151885.1 Dipodomys ordii
GCTTACCTTGCATGCATGAGGCTCTGGGTTCGATTCCTCAGTACCACATACACAGAAAAAGCTGCAAGTGGTGCTGTGGCTCTAGTGGTAGAGTGCTAGCCTTGAGCAAAAGACGCTCAGGGACAGAGCATAGGCCCTGAGTTCAAGCCCCAGGACTGGCAAAAAACAAAACAACAACAAAAGCAGAGCTTTGGAATCATTCCTAAGTAGATGTAGGCTAGGTCATTTCCATTAATGTCTTCTTACTGTATTTCAACTATGCAGAACATACAACACTTGAAAATATTTTTGCCAAGTATATTCTAGTATTATAGGTGCAGTTACAAATGACAGATCCATCCATCTACCATTATCCTATCAGAATGTCATCTATATTTAGTTGTACATTTTACTACATTTTCTCCACCAAAATGGTGGAGAAAAATAGCATTAAAAATGATATGTTAGTGACAGAGGTTGATTTGGAGGCAGAGAAGAAACCTAGAAAACAGAATACCTAGAAAAATAATACAGCAATAAATACTATAAATCAGAAAGAATAAACATTTGAGTCCTTATCTTGGGGTTCATTTCGCCTAACACCAACTTATCTGACCATTTCTGCTTGTCTCAGACCTATGTTGCAAATAAGGGAAACCATGGGACCTATGTTTCTTTGGGCCTGGCTACTTCACTTAATAGAATTTTTTCTACAGGCCTACAAACTGCCATTAAAAGAATTTTTTCTATTGTCTTTTAGGCCTGTTCTTCTAAAAGATATTAAGGAAAGAGTCCTCTCTCTACTTCAGTAAACATTGTTTGGTGCCAGCATTCTTTTCTACTTGAATCTGGAGCCTATAGAAGAGCCTAAGATTTAATACTATGTTGGTATGAGTGATAAAGATGCTTGTTCGTGACTCTCAGGTTCTGGTGATAACTACCTTAGAACTTCAACAGGCTTTCAACAGTTATTTTCTTTTCTTGAATGCATCATTGACTGTAAGATGAAGCCAGGAATGTCTCGGGTCAGTTTACTCCATTAGTCACCAGGCTGCCTAATGACCATTTCTTTAGGATTTTTTTTAATGTTTACATTTTATTTTAAATAAGTTTTTTCTTGTTTAAATACTGTACAGAGGGGTTACAATTACATGAGCGAGGTAATGAGTACATGTCTTATCAAGCATTGTTGCCTCCTCCTTTGTTTCCCCTTCCCATCTCTTCCCATCCCCCCCCATTCCAGCCCGTTACCTCCCTCCCCGCATCCTCTCTCCCTCCTCGCCCTCTCACAACCCCCCTCCCCACGCCAAAGTTGTAAAGTTCGTTTTTCGACCTAAGATCTTGTACATCTCATTGTTGCAATGGATCCACCTGTATCCCTGTTTAAACAATTGGTTTTTTCCCTTCTTCTCCACAAATTATACCAACATCAAATACAGTGAAAGCAGGGGTTATACCGTGGGGGAGGAACACACAAAGCAACACAATAGCAAGAAAGAATAAACATTTGAGTCCTTATCTTGGGGTTCATTTCGCCTAACACCAACTTATCTGACCATTTCTGCTTGTCTCAGACCTATGTTGCAA
>NW_012277281.1:0-1783 GCF_000151885.1 Dipodomys ordii
TGAGTAGATTTGAGCTACTTAAAGGTATGAGCTAATCTCATTTATCTTTGATGCTCTGGTCTTTAATACAAACCTTGGTAACATGCTAGACGCTACACAAATTTTAAGTATAGTACAGGGATATACTTCAGTGGTAAAGCACATATCTAACATGTGCAAAGCCCTGAGTTCAATCTGTAGCACTGCCCTCTCCAACAAAATTCAAGCTTGAAAATACACTTATCTCAAAAAGCCTATAACCATAAGGATCTTGATCAAAATGTCCCAAGAGTTCAGAAGAAAATAGTTTTGGTTGAGAGGCAGATAAGACACCACAATTTTTGAACTGGGTCTGAAGAATGAGGAGCATTTGGGATGGGTAGAGATGGGAGTTACTTTAACTAGACTTGGTTAGTAGAAGTAGTGCAGGAGAGATTGAGAGATAGGAACAATATAAAGACATAAAGACAAAAAAGCATAATCTAATTTGTCTAAGAAGAGGAAAAGTAAATAAAAAATAAAATAAAAGCTAGGTTGACATTAAAAGACCTTGCATAACATGGTGAAGTATTTTAATTTTATATTATAGCAGGAGGGATCGTTAAATGTATGTGTGAATGTCTCTGTGTGTGCGTATGTGCGTGCATGTGTGTGTGTGTCTGTGTGTGTATGTAAGACTTATTCTTTGTTTATGTCCTTAAGTTTAGGGGAATGACTAACCAAAAGTTTATGTAAGAAAGACTAATGTGACAACAGTGCTTAAGATAGATAAGCATAGGGCAATTGGAAAGAGCCTACTTAGGAAGCCATATTAGTCTCCAAAGAGCCTGATGCCAGTGGCTCACTCCTGTAATTCTAGCTATTTGAAAGGCTATGATTGAAAAGCACTTAGTTCAAGGCCAGCCTGGGAAAAACTTCATTAGACCCCATTTCACCAGAAACAGCTTCCCCCCTACAGCAGGACTGTGATCCAGGCCAGTCTGGACAGGAAGTAAGACCCTATTTCAAAATAACCACTATAGGCTGGGAAGGTGGCTCAGTGGTAGAGCGCTTGCCTTGCATGCCTGAGGCCCTGGGTTCGATTCCTCAGCACCACATACACAAAAAGAAAAAAGCCGGAAGTGGCGCTGTGGCTCAATGGTAGCCTTGAGCTGAAGAGCTGAGGGACAGCGCTCAGGCCCAGAGTTCAGGCCCCACGACCGGACCCAAAACAAAAAAAACAAAAACAAAAAAAAATAACCACTATAAAAGGGCTGGAGATACACTTCATGTGGTAGACCAGATACCTAACAATCATACAATTCCAGCTATCTCCTATGTACACATGATTCTGTTTAAATTAATAAAACATAAAGAATCAAAGAAAGCAAAAATAAGATTGGGGAAGAGTGAGTGGCAATGGCAGTAGAAAGAGAAGTGTAAGAAACATATTTGAGGTAGAATTGGTATTCGCCTAGTTCTTGGTAACAGATTAGATAGGTAGGGAGAAAAAAGATGACAAGTTTTAAAGTAAGAACTAGAGTACTATTAATAGAAATAGGCAAACTAAAAGGAACTGTAATGGAAGGGAAAAACTTGGGAAAAGACAGACTGGGTTTGAAGAGGTAGTAATACATTTGAATACAGTTGCTAGTAGGTAATTGAGAAGTGACTTGATGCTAAGATGTAAGAATAGATGAAGACTATGGAGCTGATGGATGAAGTTATAAGAATATATGAAAGTACTTAGAGAGGTACCCTTGAAAAAAAAAGAAGAGATGGGGCTGGGAAAGTGGCTCAGTGGTAGAGCACTTGTCTTGCATGC
>NW_012277282.1:0-1433 GCF_000151885.1 Dipodomys ordii
AAAAAAAAAAAATTTCTTAGCCAGCGCCATCAGCTCACCCATGTAATCCTAGCTACTCAGGAGACAAAGATCTGAGGATCATGGTTCAAAGCCAGCCCAAATAAGGAAAATCCCTGAGACTCCTATCTCCAGTTAACTATCAAACAGCTGGATGTGGAACTATGACTCAACTGGTAGAAGCTAAACTTGAGCAAAGAAGCTCAGGAATAGTGCTCGGGCCCTGAGTTCAAGGCATACAACTGACAAAAAATGTTTCACAGACTTTGCTGCCAGGCTGGCTTTGAACTGGGATCCTAAATCTCAGCCTCCTGGATAGCTAGGATTATAGGCATGAGCCACTGGTTATAAATATAAGCTAGTAATAAATGTAAGTCAGTGACATATTTTCTTTTGATGCTTTTGGAGACTTCTCATTTTTAAACAAAAACATGACATTGAGATATTATTTATATGTCATGAAATTTAGTAAGTTTATAGAGCTATGCAAATAACATCACAGTTCAGATTTAGAACATTTTGTGAAAGCTCCCTCTTGCTGTTTGCAGTCAACATCATTCCTAATCCAGCCTTAGGCATTCACCATCTACATATTGTTTATAGAGATGTATCTCTTTGACATTTTTTTATAAATTCTATAAATTACACAATATGTGACATCTTAACATGATTCTTCCGATTTTGGCATGTTGTAGCTTGTAACTTTTTATTATTGAATAATACTGTCTGTGTTTTTGCATCTTAGGAATCAAACAATTAAGATTGAAATTTTTTTCCTTTTTTTTAAAAATTATGAAAATACCGTACAGAGGGGTTACAATTACATGGTAAAAATATTTTTTAATTTTAATTTTTTATTATTATCATAAAGACATTCAGAGTCGTTACAGTTATAAGTCAGGTAAGGAGTACATTTCTTTTTGGATAATGTCACTCCTTCATTCACTGTCTCCCAGTTTTTCCCTCACGTCTCCACCCACAAGTTATACAGTTCATTTTCAACACAGTGTCTACTGAATACCATTGCTGGCTGTCTCTCCTTTTCTGGCCTCTGCCTTGCCCTTCCAAAGACAGATAAACAAGACAAAAAGAAAACAAAAGCAACAGCAAAGAAAAAGTTGTTTCTATTTGAAAATAATTTTTAAAAAATTGTTTCCAATGTCTGAGACAAGTAGAAAAGTTCAGTTAGATGATGTTAAGCGAAATGAACCCCAAGATAAGGACACAAGTGGTTTTTTTCTTTCTTGCTATTGTTCCTAACATTTTTCTTTTTTTTTTGTCGGTCGTGGGGCTTGAACTCTTGGCTTGGGCGCTGTCCCTGCACTCTTCAGCTCAAGGAGAGTGCTCTACTGCTTGAGCCACAGTGCCACTTCTGGTTTTCTAGTGGTTTATTGGAGATAAGAGTCTCATGGACTTTTGTTGCCTGGGCTGGCTTT
>NW_012277283.1:0-1590 GCF_000151885.1 Dipodomys ordii
AAAACAACACTGAGATACCACCTTACCCCAGGCCTAATGGCCCACATTGCAAATTCAGCCAATGACAAATGCTGGAGGAGATGCAGAGAAAGAGGAACCCTACTTCATTGCTGGTGGGAATGTATATTGATACAACGATTTTGGAAAGCAGTCTACAGATACCTCAGAAAGCTAAATACAGACATCCCTTATGACTCAGCCATACCACTCCTAGGCATCTACCCTGAGCAACAGGAGCCAGTATACAAGGTCAGATGTCCCTCCATGTTCATTGCAGCATTGTTCACAATAGCCAAGATTTGGAAACAGCACAGATGCCCCACTACTGATGAGTGTATCCAAAAATTGTGGTACCTATATGCAATGGAATTATGCAGCCATTAGAAAGGACAAAATAATGACATTTTCAGGGAAATGGATGGAACTAGAGCAGATTATTTTGAGCGCAGTGAGCCAAGAACAAAGAGACAAATAGCACATGGTCTCCCTGATATGTGGATGCTAAAGCCAAAATGCAAGAAGATATGACAAAGCAAACAGGACCTGAGAAAGAAAGGACAGCCCTCACTTTGTCCTATCATTACTAAATGACTCCATGTTCTTGACCTTATATATAATAGATATATGCACACAATGGAGGGAAGACAGGAGGAGGACACAGAATAAGTGGGGAACAGAACAGCATACAACAAAGGGCCCATCAGCTGCACTGGACATAGAAGAAAACGAACTAAGCATCCCAAAGACAGTGATGGGAAAGGAGGAATGAGTAGGAAAGAGGGAACAGCCTACACAAAGGAAAAGGAAAGAAGTGTAAACACCAACTGATGTGGAAAAAATAATTTGTATTGTCAAAGCTCATAGAATTCACAAACTGTATAGACCATGATAATGACAATGTGCCTTGTAAAGGTAAAAATATGTTTGTGATTTTTAACTATCACTATTAAACAATACTGTGAAATATACAAAATTTATGTAATCACCTAATTTCAATTTTTAAAAAAGCGAGAGAAGGGATGGGTTAGGAGCAATGGGTGACAATGTATTCGTATACTGTTTTGTAGAATGGGAACATCTTTGTACAACCACTTTAATAATAATAATAATAAAAAGAATAAACTAGTGCTCAGAGAAGCTGACAGTGAAAAATATATAAACTTTGCCTAATCACATGTACAGTTCAACACCCATACAACTGAAAGAAAGAAAGCATACAATTCTATCAGAACTAAAATATTAACTATACTTCTACATTTACCAAAATGTAGCCACTCATACTATATTAACATTGGTTTTGGACAACATAAAATAAATTGATATTACTTTACCTAATTCTGTTAACAATATTTTGGTAAAGCATTAGGGTTTTTCAGTTATTTTGTCAGTTATTAAAAATGAGGGAACTGGGGGCTGGGAAGGTGGCTCAGTGGTAGAGCGCTTGCCTTGCATGCATGAGGCTCTGGGTTTGATTCTTCAGCACCACATAAGCAAAAAGAAAAAAAGCCGGAAGTGGCGCTGTGGCTCAAGTGGTAGAGCACTAGCCTTGAGCTGAAGAGCTGAGGGACAGCACCCAGGCCCAGAGTTCAG
>NW_012277284.1:0-1496 GCF_000151885.1 Dipodomys ordii
CCGGACCCAAAAAAAAAAAAAAACAGAAAGGAAGAGTTGTATATCTGAAAGGTCAGAGCCTAAGGCACTGCAGGGGTGTACAATTCACAAGACACAATGCTTTATAATTTAAATAGAAACCATGGAGTATATACAGTCCCTCCTTCCTACTTTTCTACTCCCTATGTAGACCCTGCTAAAGACTCTCTCCTAATAGACTGACTTCCTTCAATACTCCTTGAAGTTAGGTGCACAAGAGAAATGAATTCTCAGAAGGCCTCCTTATCTTTTCTCTTTTTCTACAGGCATGTAGAAGCTGAACTATGTTAACATATCAAAAGATTAACTATGTATAGCTACACACAAAAAAATAATAATAAAGTTGGACCTCTATCTCATTCTATATGAAAAATTAACTCAAAAGGGATCAAACCCTAAATATAAGTGCTAAAACATTAAATCCCTCAGAAAGAAACTCAGGTATAAATTTTAATTTAGGCAATAGTTTATTATAATATTGAGGGGCTGGGAAGTTGGCTCAGAGGTAGAGCTCTTGCCTTGCATGCCTGAGGCCCTGGGTTCTATTCCTCAGCACCACATAAGCAAAAAAAAAAAGGCCGGAAGTGGTGCTGTGGCTCAAGTGGAAGAGCACTAGCTTTGAACTGAAGAGCTGACGGATAGCTCCCAGGCTGAGTTCAGGCCCCACGACCAGACCCCCCCCCCTAAAAAAAGACTCTACATAGAGCTTCCCTAAAAGCAAAAAAAAAAAAAAGTTTATTATAATATTGAAAGCACAAACAGCCAAATACAAAACAGATCGACCGATTTCATCAAAAAAGTTTTGCATTTCAGTAGACACTGTCACCAAAGAAAAAAAGACAAGCTAAGAATAGGAAAAAAAATTGCAAATCATATGTTCCCTAAGGAATTTTTATCTAGAATACAAAAAAAATTCATACAACTTAGTTATAAAATGACAACTAAACATGAGAAAAGAATCTGAATAAACATTTCTCCAAAGAAGATATAAGAGCTATCCAGTATAGTCATAAATAGGTGTTCATCATCATAAGTCATCAGGAAAAGGCAAATGAAATCTATAGACAAATCAATGTTACAGCTACTGGTATGGCTCTAGTAAAAAGATGAGTAACAAGTGTTGGCAAGGAACTGGCAAAATTCAACCCCTCAAACACTCCAGAAAAGAATGTTAAATGGGGCTGGGAAGTTGGCTCAGTGGTAGAGCGCTTGCGTTGCATGCTCAGTGGTAGAGCGCTTGCCTTGCATGCTTGAGGCCCTGGGTTTGATTCCCCAGCACCACATAAGCAAAAAGAAAAAAGCCGGAAGTGGCGCTGTTGCTCAAGTGGTGTTCAGGCCCCATGGCTGAACCCAAAAATAAAAATAAAAAAGTTTATGGGCTGGGAAGTTGGCTCAGTGGTAGAGCACTTGCCTTGCATGCCTGAGGCCCTGGGTTCGATTCCTCAGCACCACATAAGCAAAAAAGAAGAAAAGCCGGA
>NW_012277285.1:0-2668 GCF_000151885.1 Dipodomys ordii
TGGATGGGTGGATAGATGGATGGATGGATGGATGGGTAGATGGATGGATGGGTGGATGGGTAGATGGATGGGTGGATGGGTGGCTGGCTGGATGGATGGGTGGATGGGTGGATGGATGGATGGGTGGATGGGTAGATGGATGGGTAGATGGATAGATGGATGGGTGAGTGGATGGATGGATGGGTGGATGGGTAGATGGATGGGTGGATGGGTGGGTGGGTAGATGGGTGGGTGGATGGATGGATGGGTGGATGGGTAGGTAGATGGATGAATAGATGGATGGGTGGGTGGATGGGTAGATGGACTGATGGATGGATTCATGGACGAGTGGGTGGGTAGGTGGGTGGATACACGAGTGGATGGATGATCTTGGCCCATTCTTGGGTGAGAGGTGAGCGTGATGCCATCCCAGCTACCCGGCCTTGACGGGGACAGGCACACAAGTTCCTGGCTGGGGCTGTCACCCAGCAGCCAGCCACACGGGAGGTGTAATGGTGTGGGGGCAGCAGCTGGCCACGCGCGGGGAAGGGGTGGGGGTGGGGTGCGTGACGGAGCCCCGGGTGTGGGCAGGAGCTCCTTCCTCAGTCTGGGAGTCCCGGGACGCGGCCTGTGCTGGCGTTTGCATGGAGTTCCCGGCATGGGTTATTTATTGGCTCAGCCTGGAGAAATATCTGTTGAATAAACATGAAGGGTTGGAAGAGAGAGTGAGGGCAGCCATCAGACGGCTCAGCCCGGGGAGTATTTCCAGGTTGCTCTGGCTTTTCGGAAACCACTCCATTTTGTTCTCTACTTGAAAGGAAAAGAAGAATTAGCCGGGTGAACGTGACATGCTTCTTCCTCTGAGCCGATGGATGAAGGTTTTGACCGCTGTCCAGGACATCCGGAGCGGCGGATGGATTTCTTCCCTGGCCAGCCCGCGGTGTTTACTTGTGCAAAGTCTGTTCCTGCTGGGCAGCAGGTGTCTGGCCAGGCCCGGGCCCGTGGCTTCTCCTGTCTCTGGTGGGAGCTGGGGTCGAGAAGCAGTGTGGGCCCAGAAGGCTGTCTCCTCAGAGGCGATCCACCGTGTGGCCACCACGGAATGTCTGTGGCTCCGACGAAGCGGTGGGGCAGAGGCTGGGGCTCCCCCCCCCATAGAGCTAGGAGACCTGAGGGCCCAGAAACACCTGCATGGCTGGGACTGGGCGGTCATTTGGAAGTGGCGTCTACCCCTGGTGTCTGGGAGGGGAGGGAGAGCAGAGGGCCAAGCACAGCGCTCAGAAGCATCAGCTGCCCTACCCATAGCTCACTTAATGCTCAGGCAAAGGCCGGCCGGTGCTGGGCGGGGGCAGGTTGGACAGGTTGGGGTTGTGGCTGGCAGCTCAGCTCTGAGTGCTCTGGGACTTGGAGGAGCTGCGCAAGCGCCGATGTGGTCTTTGTGGAAAGGGGGAAATTGAAAGGGGACACAGAAAAAAGGGGAGAATGACCGAGGCCGGGAGGGAAGGAGGGAGGGGGAGAAAAGGGAGGAGGAGGAGAGGGAGGGAGGGGTGAGACAAAGTGTGAGAAAACAGAGAGGACAGGAGTTGAGAGAGGCTGGGACAGATGGACAGACACCGATAGCTGTGGAGACAGACAGACTGCAAGTAGGTCAGAAGCAGAGAGCAGGCAAAGGAGGGATAGAGAAATACGGAAAGAAGAGGGGGAAGGAAAGCCGAGCGGAGGGGAGACAGACCGTGCGCACAGAGGGGGAAGGAGATTGCTTTCTCAGCAGGACGCACCCCTCACCCCGTGTCCACCCACTGTGGAGATGGCGTTCCTGGTGTGTGTGTGTGTGTGTGTGTGTGTGTGTGTGTGTGTGTGTGTGTGTGCATGTGAACTCTCCCATCCGACACCAGGGCATGGTTAATGCCCCCAAGTGCAGGCCCTGGGCCCTTGGATCTAATTAGGCCTGACACTGGAAGGGGCGAGCCCCCCTCCCCAGACCGGTCTGGCCGCTTATCGGGAGCCCCGCAGGCCTCTGTGAGGGCCGCTGTGAAGGTCAGGGCCCTGGGGCTGGGGGGCTGGGGGGCAGCACCCAGGATGACCGGCCGTCCACAGAGCGGGGCTTGACCTGCAGAGGCCGCCCCCTCCACTCCGGCCAGGGGGACCGGAAGGGAACGGCACCAGCTCAGTCCATCCTAAGCAGATCCAGGAGGCCCTCCTCAGGATGGATGCATCGAAAAGCGGAACGGTTGACTCGGTTGCCCAAAATCTCAAAGGCCGCAGCAGTTACTAGTGAAATGGAAAGGGTTGTCATTCGAGTAGTCATGATTCATCTTCCCACCCATCCACCCTCCCATCCATCTATCCATCCACCATCCACCTATCCATTCATCCATCCATCTACTCACCCATCTGCCCATCCACCCATCATTCATCCATCCACCATCCATTCATCCATCCAACTATCCATTCACTCATCCACCTCTCACCCATCCACATCCATCCGTCCATCCATCCACCTACTACCTATCATCTGTTCCTTTTGCTTGAGATTTGTGGCATTATTGGTGTATAGTTTTGTGGGTTTTTTAAAACCAAATTTGAGAATGTTACAGTCATTACTTCAACTCTTCTTTCTTTCTTTCTTTCTTTCTTTCTTTCTTTCTTTCTTTCTTTCTTCTTGCCTCTCCTCTTTCTCCCTCCCTCCCTC
>NW_012277286.1:0-1832 GCF_000151885.1 Dipodomys ordii
TTCTTCTTCTTCTTCTTCTTCTTCTTCTTCTTCTTCTTCTTCTTCTTCTTCTTCTTCTTCTTCTTCTTCTTCTTCTTCTTCTTCATCATCATCTTCTTCTTCTTCTTCATCATCATCATCATCTTCTTCTTCTCCTTCTTTTCTTTCGTTGATTGTGGAGCTTGAACTCTGCACCTGGGTGCTGTCCTTGAGCTCTTAAGCTTAAGGCAAGCACTCTACCACTTGAGCCACAGCACCACTTCTGGTTTTCTGGTGGTTTATTGGAGATAAGAGTCTCATGGACTTTCCTGCCCAGGCTGGCTTTGCACTGTGAACCTCTTAAATAGTCAAAGTTGTGCATTTTCCTTTATTTTATTTTCCCATTTCATTTAGTCTTACTCTTAGTCCATTTGTGGTCCTGTAACAAAATACCTAAAACTGGGTGATTTATAAAGAACTGGAAGTCATTGCTCATAGACTAGGAAGATGAAAATGGAAGCATTGGTTTGGTTTTCAAAGAATGAAAGTTGAAGTAAGGAGGTCAGGTCTGGCTGGCGCCATATTGGCCACATGGTGAATTATAGGTCTGACATCTTGTCTTCATGCTGGGGGAAGGGAGTCCCCCCTTCCCCATTACCTGTCTCCCAGTTAATGGGCGTGCCCGGACCCCTGGAGGCAGGGGCGGGCACTTGGTGCATAGGTTACTGAATCTAGTTACTGGGACTGGGGATTTCCTGAGGATCTGCCCCCTGCACTGACCTATTTAAGCCCGGACCAGCCTAGCCACTGGACTCCATGCCACGTGTGTCTCTGTGGTCATGTCCTGTGTCCTGTCTCCTGGCTGATCTCCAGTCATCATGGAGTTCCAATTCAACTCTCCATTGAGCTGAATTGGCTTGTTGGTATTGTTCTTGTTATTTCTTTCCTCGTTAGCATGTTTCCTAGCTGTGTTGTATGTATTTGGAGGCTGCAGGCCTTTGTAACAACTGGCTGCTTGCAGCCTGCTAACTGTATAATAAAGACTCCAATATTGTATATTTCAAAATGCGGCTTCTGGGATGATTCACCTTACAACAGTATGTCCTTCCTGCCTCCCCGTTGTCAGGTGGCTAACCTTAAGGTTCCAATGGGAGAACTGGATGATCTCCTTATTTTTTATGTTTAATTTTCATTAGTATAAATTATTTGTATAAAGGTGTTTCATTGTGATATTTACTCACATGCATGTAATTTCAACTGACCAAATTCAATTGAATTATGCAATTATGTGTTATTTGTTCTTCATACTCTTCCTTCAGTTGTAAGGTCATGAGGGAGCAGAATTTGAGATCCTGAAATTAGGGGACTCAGAAGAAACAATATCAAGCTGGCTTTCATTTATCTTTTGTCTTAAAACTTTTTAGATATATTATTTCCAAGAATCAGGAAGAACTGGGTGTCGGTGCCTCATGTAACCCTAGTGACTCAGGAGGCTGAGATCTGAGGACTGTGATTTTAAGCCAGTCCAGGCAGGAAAATGAATGAGACTATCTCCAATTAACTACCAAAAAAACCATAGGTAGAGCTGTGGCTCAAGTGGGAGAACACTAGCTTGGAGCAGAAAAGCTCATGGACAACACCCAGGCCCTGAGTTCAAGCCCCAGGACAAGTATACACACCTAAACACACACCTACATGAATCAAGAAGAGGAAATCTAATAGCTCTATAATTTTGAGTTAGTATCTACTGCTAAAAACTTCAATGAGGGGGCTTGGAAGGTGGCTCAGTGGTAGAGCACTTGCCTTGCATGCATGAGGCCCTGGGTTCAATTCCTCAGCACCACATAAGCAAAAAAGAAAAAAGCCGGAAGTGG
>NW_012277287.1:0-2593 GCF_000151885.1 Dipodomys ordii
AAGCTGGAAGTGGCGCTGTGGCTCAAGTGGTAGAGCGCTAGCCTTGAGCTGAAGAGCTGAGGGACAGTGCCCAGGCCCAGAGTTCAGGCCCCACAACTAGACCCCCCCCCCAAAAAAAGAAAAATAAGACCTTTGTTTCACTTTTTAGTTATTCGGTATACCAACTTTTGGCCCTGCATCTTAATATCAATTTTGATTAATATCTGCAGAGCCCCACACAGACTTTAATATTCAGAAGAGAAGGTTTAGTGCATTCAGTTTTCTCTTTTGTATTTCATATTCTCTCCTAAATGTTTGATACTTAAGTACTTTCTTCAGTACTGGGGTTTGAACTCAGGGCCTCATGCTTGGCAAAGGTTGACACTAACATTTTAGTTAGACTTCCAGTTCTGCTTTTTTACTGGTTATTTTGAGATGGAGTGTAGTGAACTTTCTGTCCCAGCTGACGTTGATCCACCATCCTCCACTCCTTGTGTAGGGACTGACTCGATTTTTTTTAACATTAGAATTTTATCCAGTATGTATAGATGTTTGCTTCCAGTAACTTAGTAATGGTTTACTGGAGAATGAAACTCTCCCTTTTGTGAAATACTATATTTTGGGCATTGTACAACATATTGAAGATCTAGCAATAGACAAAATAAACAAGGGTCTCCACTCTCATGTCTTTCAAGGAAAGAAGATAAGTAAACAAATTTTTTGATATTAGTAACATAGGTGATAAGTGTTAGAGAAAAAAATAAGGCAAGGAAGCAGTGACAGATTAAATTACCAACTTGTAATTTTGGCGTCTAGACAAAACTTCACTGAAAAGGTGACAGATGAATACAAACATAAAGATGGTGAGTGAAGAATGGAGAGCAGAGATGTGGAAGGCATTTTAAGTAGGAAGAACAAGGGCAGAAGCCTTGACAGGAGTCACAGCAAGGAAGCTAGTGTGCTAGAGTTGAAGAAAAACAGTGAAGTCAAGTGGAAGATAAGGGTGGAGAGATTTGATATGTAATCCCTTAGAAACCTGATAGGCCAGCTGGGTAAGGTGGCTCATATATGTTTCTTAAGAAGTGGAAATTGGGATCCTAGTTCAAGGTTAGCTGGGCAAAAATAAGTTTGAAAGACTTTATCACAACCAATGGCTGGCTTTGGTGGCACATGTCTGTTATCCCACCTATGGAGTAAGGTCTTATGACTGAGAGTGATATATACCTGTCATTCTTATATAGGAATTCATTCGCAAGATACAGAGAAGGCACAGTTTGAGAGGTTGAATTGAGTGTCTTACTAGAAAGCCAGGCAACTTCAGGCTGACTCATGTCTCCCCCCAACAAACAAGCAAACAAACAAAAAAACTTGCAGCCTCCAATGCACTTAATACAGTTAGGAAACTAAGCCACAAGGTTAGTAAAGAAAGAGCAGAAAACAATCTCAATAAACCAGATCAACTCTAATGGAGAGTTTGAAGAGGGATGCAGTGGTGGCCTGAAGAGAGTCAGGAGACATGAGACATGGCATAATGGCGGCAGAGGTCAAGGGGCCTAACTAAGGTTATGATTAGGGGGCAGGGTCACAGGATGCTCAAGAGATCAAAGAGTCTCAGGAGTTCATGGTACACGTCTGGCAGGCCTGGGAACCTATTGTCCAAGTCCCTACCCCTTCTTCTTCTAGGAGTTCAGGTAGTATCACCTGGAGGTGGTGATGGGGAAGTGGAATTTCTCCTCTAGGAATTTTCGGAAAGTCCCCATCATTTCCAAGATGAGAAAATGGTGCCAGTTAGATCCAGTATCCATAAGTAAGAGGCTGGTAACTCAGGCATGGCAAACAGCAAGACTCTGCCTCAAAAATAAGCAGCAGTAAAAGGGGTTGTAGCCTTGGCCTAAGTGATAGAGCACATACCTTGCAAGCTCAAGGTCCTGAGTTCAGTCCTTAGTAAAATCTCTCTGCTTTTCTCTGCTTCTCTCTGTCTCTCTCTGTTTCTCTCTCTCTCTCTCTCTCTCTCACTCTCTCTCACACACACACACACGTGCACACACACATGCACCAAAATTCTCATAGGTCTTTTTTTATGGAATCATGAGATAATTTTGAGCTTTGATATAATGTGACTTTGTTCAACTGCGGATGCTAACTGAAGAATAAACTTGAGGGGACAAAAAGTGAGAATCGGAGAGGAGTTAGCTGACTGAAAATTATATTAATTGTTCTAGACTATGGAGTTTTACAACATTAATAAGACAAAGTTCATGTCCTGAGGCTTCTAAGCCAGGGGTATTGTTGCACACCTGTACTTCCAGCACTCAGGAAAACAAGGCTGGAGTATCATGAGTTGAGACCAGCCTGAGTTAAGCAAGACCCTGCTTTCCCCCAAACCAGCTTTGTGAAAATCAGAATCTATTTAGAACTATTAGCTGCTAAAAAGAAAATAGTTGGGATTTATTTTACTATTTTATAATTACGTAACCCAGGGCTAGGAAGGTGCTCAGTAGTAGAGCGCTTGCCTCGCATGCATGAGGCCCTGGGTTCAATTCCTCAGCACCACATAAGCAAAAAGAAAAAAGCCAGAAGTGGCGCTGTGGCTCAAGTGGTAGAGCGCTAGCCT
>NW_012277288.1:0-1026 GCF_000151885.1 Dipodomys ordii
GCAAAAAGAAAAAAGCTGGAAGTGGTGCTATGGCTCAAGTGGTAGAGCGCTAGCCTTGAGCTGAAGAGCTGAGGGACAGCGCCCAGGCCCAGAGTACAGGCCCCAAGACCGGACCCCAAAAACAAAACAAAACAAAACTTCCTGGGGTGTCTGGAAAATGGAGTATATGTAGTTTTTCCTATATTTCCTGCTAACCATAAGGTGAAATAATATATATAACAAACATAAGAAGGCTGTGAGCTGAAGAACTCAGGGACAGCACCTAGGCCCAGAGTTCAAGCCCCATGACCAATTAAAAAAAAAAAAAGAGTAGAGCAACAGCTGGGCACCGGTAGTTTACACCTGTAATCCTAGCTATGGAGGAGGGTGAGATATGAGGATTAAAATGCAAAGTCAGCCTGGTCAGGAAAGTCCATGGGACTCTTACCTCTCTCCTCCCCCACAAAGCAGAGAAACAAAAGTTCCAAACAACCTATCTGAACTTTTGTAGCCTAATGACCATGGAAAGGGCAGTCTAACAGGACAAAATACTTCAAATACTGTAAGATATCAACTGCTTTACTGGCCAGTCACTGCAGCAAAAATGTGGTTTCATTCACACTCATGCCAGAAAGGGTTGAATGGAATCCTATACTTCCAACTCATGAAGCTATAATGAGGCACTCTATGACAGCTACTAGTGTGGTATCTGACAAGACCAAGTAGGGAGGTAAATAAGGAGAACACCTCTTTCCTAGGAAGGATGAGAGTTGGACCAGGTATACAGAGCTATAATTTTTGGAGAACTTCACAGAGATTGGTTCAGTCTGTTCTGTCTTAGAGAATTGAAGGTTTCAGTCATAGTCTAGATGCCTATGTGCCAGTAAGAATAAACTTAAGTTTAGAAAAGCATGAAAGTTTTGGTGTTGGTGACTTCTGCCTGTAATCCTAGCTACTCAGGAGTCTGAGATATGAGGATCATGGTTTAAAGCCAGCTCAGGCAGGAAAGTCTCTGAGACAGATCTGAAATTAACCACCAATGAGCAA
>NW_012277289.1:0-6093 GCF_000151885.1 Dipodomys ordii
CCGGAAGTGGCGCTGTGGCTCAAGTGGTAGAGTGCTAGCCTTGAGCTGAAGAGCTGAGGGACAGCGCCCAGGCCCAGAGTTCAGGCCCCACGACTGGATCCCCCCCGCAAAAAAAAAGAAAAAAGAAAAAGAGCAGAACAAAAATTAGATTCTAAACGTAATAAACAGGTAAATCTAAATTGAACCAACCAGTTATTCTGCCTACATCATGTTCAATAAGAAGATTTTGATTTTGTCTGAACCAATGGGAAGTTCTGGTGTCTTAGGACCCAAAGCTAGGCACAGAGGTGAAGGCAGGAACTCACCTGGGTATCAGTGGGTCTTGTTGCAGCATTGCAGTCATTATCATCCACCACCGACATGTAAGCCCCAAGGATGCACTTTACCGCCCTGCGCTGGTATCCCTGGCCACAGGTGACACTGCACTGGGGGAAGAAAAGGAGACAAGTTCAGCAAGTCTTCTTTTTCCTTTTCCCTGCCCCTCCCCTTCCCCCATCTCTTTCTATCATATATATCCAGAAGGTAGACATCCAAAGAGATAAGGAAAAAGTGGAAAATCCTGAATTAAACTGACTTCTTATCATATGATTATTATAAAATACTTGTAATTATTTCTGCCTCCTATTTCTGCTTTCCTGACTGCTATCTCCAGGGAGGAAGGGAGCATGTGGTCATGGTTTGTACACCTCTCACACTGCTTAGCAGAATGCATGTCTGGAACAGGTACTCAGTGGAGTCCTGTAATTTTGACCTTAGTTGACTGATTAAAAAACACATCATTTTCAGGGATGCTTAGTTTTCCTCAAAATTATGTATTAAAACCAGCAAGATTCCAGGAACCACCTATGTATGTGATAACCAAAAAGCTGGCTAAATATAGCACAAAGTATAGCTAATAAAGGAAACAATGTAGCTACTAAAAGGCACACTGTTGAATATTTAAAAGCACTAGAAGACAAAGTATGTTGGAAGAGTAATGTCATAGAAATGCAGAGTAAGAACCTGTAAGAATTATTCCCTCCACTGAAACAACCAGAAAACTGGCAAAACTGACAGAATCAACTTCTTTGGAACTTTGGAGCCTGATTAAAAAAATTACAGCAATCAGATGGTACTTAATGAAGAAGGATGCTGTTAATCTTGGTAGCAAAGAGCCATGGTGTTTCTGGCTTTTCCATCTATCAAACTGACCACTTCTCTCACTACACAGAGGACAATTTCCAAGTAACTCTCAATATAGCTACGTAGAAAGTACCACAAGGACTTCTCTGACCATCATGAAACAAGGCTCAGCATTAGCTATAGAAGCAAAACTGGAGAGTTCACAAATAAGAGGAAAACTAATATATTCTGAAACAACCAAGAGGTCAGGAAGAAATCACAAGCAATGGCAGAAAATCCTATGAGGAAAAAAAATCATGAGATGCAGTGAAATGTGTATGTAATGGCTATAAAAAAGATGATCTCAAATCAATTACCTAACTTTATATCTTAAAGAATTAAGAGGAAGAATAAACTAAACCCAGAATCAGAAGAAAGAGAGAAAAAAAAGATTAGACGAGAGAAAGGAAATAGATGAAACCAACAGAGAGGGGGCTGGAGTATAACGCAGTGGTAGGACATGACGTCTTGGATTCAATGTATTAAAGTACATTATGTAAAATTTCTTTCATGAACATTTATGACTTCAATCATATTTTAAAAACTACTTAGTTCTTTCAGTTATGTGATTAGTCAAAGGAAGAACAAATCTCCTGTGATAAGATGCACTCAGAATGGCCTGATATGAACATGGATTTTTAGAAAAACAAATAGTCCTGTCAGCTTTAATAGATATATTCCAAACTTGACAGTGACCTGAAGTGTGTTCTCATCCTCTTATTCCCTACATACATGCAGATGTGGCAAAAGGAGTGTATTTAGAAGTGTGACTGGAATCTTCCCTGTTTATGCAGATCCGATTAGCTATTATGTTACTGAATGCTATGAGATGGGAAAATAACATGGAGCACAGAGACTGTAAGGGGGTAGTAACACAGCTCCTCCTACTTTGCGATGCAAGTTTGGAAATGAAGACAGAGGCTACAGGACAGAAGTGGCCTTGGATGGAGCGGGTGAAGGGAGAGTCATTCTGCAAGAGATTACATAAATGACAGCAAACAGCTGCTTGACTTCTTTTAGGAACAGGGAGTGCTGCTTAAGTACGAGGCAGAGCTCTCTTGCATCTATATTAGGAAGGGCTGCATTCCGAGAGTAAACGCAAGTCAGAGGGAGACACTCTCTCTTTTAGGAATGGTTTGAGTGAAGATCATGAAACCTCGGAAAGGATTCCTTCCAAGCTTGATCATTCTGTACCCTTCGATCTAATTAATTACGTTGGAACACTCTGATTTATGAGAGGCGAGCGTTGCATATATACTGTCAGGAACCAAAATATCCTTCTAGATTCCAATCCAGACTCTCTTGCTTAAAGGCACTGGCTTTCTGTAGCAGATCAGCAGAGGTCCAGGAAGAGATAACATCAGCCAGACGCCACTTCTGTTGCACTTTTGTTTAAATGCTCGTGTGCTATTGAAACCATGCGGGGAAACACGCACGTGGGTTTGTAGCTTGGGCGGTCAGCTCCAGCAGGGAAGAGACAGGAAAGCCTCAGAGCCATGCATGCTTGACCTGTCTCCCCCCCCACCAAGGTGCTGTACCTGCCACACATACACCCCACCCAGCCTGTTAAAGAAGCCAGCCACTGGAATGTCCCTCTGTAAGCCCTCTCCAGATAAGGAAGGAAAAATGCAGTTAAGAATCTAATCGTTTTCCAAATACCTGTCCCCAGGAACCCGCCTGCCAGGATGCACATTCCGGTTGCTGACAGGTCTGCATAGAGACGGGCTTGGCCGCGGCGTCACACATTCTGTCGTTCAATCGATCCTCGCCAAAGTGACACCAGACCTGGCGGTGCTTATGGCCTTTCCCACAAGTCACCAAGCACTGGAATGAAAAAGCAGAGCCAGTCAAGGTCATCTCTGATCAATGGGATGTGGGTTACTCATGGATTAGGATTAACAGATGTGTGCTTTTTACACACACACACACACACACACACACACACACACACTTCTCTAACAACACTCCAAGAGTCACTTCTCTCTTTTTTCTGTTTCATTCTTTCTGCTTCTATCTTCTCTCTTTCACCCTCTGTGTACCTCTAGTCTCTGAGCCAGTTTCAAATACAGAATGAATTCAACAAATCATCAAAATTCTAAAACATCAAAAAAAAAAACCCCACAAAACAACAATCTTGATTTTTCTAACATAGGAGTGGAGCAGGGGAATTATGAGTCAGACCAACCTGGATTTTAACTCCTACACAAACAACTCAGAGAGCCTCTGTGGGTCTCAATTTCCTCAGACTATTGACTGCAAAGGGTTGTGAAATTTAAATGGAAAAAAAAAGACGCAATACAGTGTTTAACACAATTTTCCTTAAAAAGAAAAGGTTCACTGAAATCATCATTACTATTCTCCCTCATTTTAGAAGATTGAAGAAACAGAGAACAGACATTAAAGGTAATATTATAATAATCCCAAATCTCAACTACCCAAGGGTTCTCATTATCAACGCTTTATTGCTTTCTTTCTGGTCTTTTTACCTAAGGAATTGTGAGTCATAATGAACTTACAGTTTGATTTCCCGTTTTATCAAGTATTGCTATAGAAGTTTATGATTCAATCCAAAATGATCTTTAGTTAGTATCAATGATCTAAGTAAAATTTAAATGTATTACCTTCTTTCATCTTTTCTTTCGTCAATCAAATACTGAAAGTTTATCTGGACCTAAAGCTCTGGGATGACTTGTCAATATGACCAGAAAAGAGTCACTGCCAATCATATACTGTTACTTGTCCACTATTTCCTCAGTGCTAACCGAATCCCTCAGATTTATCTGATAGTGAAAACACACACACACACACACACAGAGTTAACACTGTAACTATGGATGGGAGAAGGGGGTACTAAAAGACTCAGTTTCCCCACACTCCCAACCTGACCAGTTAACATGGAGCTTCTGATCACTTTGTGTTCACCTCACCATCCCTGAAGGCGGTGGAAGAAAACACCTTCTTGATGAGAATCTCATCAGGCTGAATAGCACTGAGGCATATTAACAGCGAGTGTGAATACTACTATACTGTAAGACCAAGAAAGAGGTTGTGTACTTCTTTCTTTTGCTGCCTAGGGCCACAAGGAATAAAGGAGTTGTCTTGTGCTTCATAAAGTAAGGGGTGATGAAAGGCATAGATGTGGAATATTCTGTTTGCCTCAGTCTTTTTTCTTTAGCCTCATTTTCCTCCAGCAACTGGATGTGTTAGACAGGGGGACACTTGCTGGGGTCTGATTCTCTTACTTCAAAGACACAGAAGTGGGACACAGCTTGTTAGATGCCCTTAGGATTACTAAATCTCCAATTTCCACTCAGGAACTTAGTTATGGCTCAAAGAATAGGGAAAGCAAGGAACAGCCTTCCAAGTCCCCAGTGATTAAGCTAATCCCATGGTGACTCTGAGGTCACCGGTGAAATTGTTACCTCCAGTACTATAGTCATGATGTGCGTGGGGAGCTAACACTGTTGCTTCTTTAAGGGAGAAGGGAGAATGTGCAGCAGGCCTAGCTTTCAATAGGCCAGGGGAGACCCAGCATCAGGGGTTCTGAGATGATCTAAGTGAACCTCCCCTCTCACCTCTGACCAGTCTCCCGATTTCCACTGTGGACACGCAAACTCATTGCATCTCTGCACAGTGACTTTCTCTTGATGTATGCATTTGCTGTCATCCAGGACATCATTTCGAGTGTTGACACAAATAGCCCTCCTTCTCTGGCTTCCGCCATCACAGCTCTTAGAACACTATGTGAACAAAAAAAAAAGAAGTAAAACTTTTGCTGAGTTTCCCATAAGGCATGCACATGATATGGGCTATGCTGTTTCTTCTGACTCTAAACAAACCATCAACTTTGGTCAGTGCTCTCCCCAGTTTTCATTTTGAAGAAATCTTCTCATGCAATCT
Organism: Dipodomys ordii; assembly: GCF_000151885.1. Taxonomy (NCBI): domain Eukaryota; kingdom Metazoa; phylum Chordata; class Mammalia; order Rodentia; family Heteromyidae; genus Dipodomys; species Dipodomys ordii. The sequence continues at coordinate 5,062 of NW_012277289.1, forward strand.
GTTTATCAGATTCATGTCAATATTAACTTACTGGTGTAGGAAAAGAAAATTGAAAATGGCCTGTAGGGGATAGAAAAGCGATTGGTTGTTGATTTTACCACTCACAATTTTCCACATGCCATACCCATGTCAGACATTACAAGTCAATCAGGGAATTCTTTCCTACTAAGTTTGAATGGGGTCAGACATCATAAATCAATCAGGACTTTCTTTGCTGTGCAGCTTAAATGAGGTTTTGTAATATAACTCTGGGAAGAACTACCACCAACACATCATACTTAGTGTCTAAGAAGATTCCATTGGAGTAAGAACCAACTTACTTCAGTCCAAGCAGAATAGCGCCAGCCACCTGTGTTACACTCTCCTGAGCATTTTTCCCGGTTGCTTGGTTTGGGTTGATTACTGCAAAAACTATCATCAACCTTCTCGGTCTTTCCATCTAGCCTACTGTATTTGGCACAGTAGATGTCTACAGTACGATAACCCAAACCACACTGGGCACTGCATTCACTCCTGCTGGCAGCATGCCACCTGTCAATACATAATGAGGAGAACTTACACACACACACACACACACACACACAAAACCTATTTATCCAACTAGTACACGAATGGAGTTCCTTTCTTCTAAATTCAAATACCAAGAAGCTCAAAGCCAAACACAGTTACTAAAACCCAGTTTTACAGCAAAATATCCATATATTTTTCATGCCTTCCAATTTATATGGCTGTTCCAGAATGACTGCCACTGGTGCTAACTTTGTGATGATTCTTGCCTGATAAACTTAGTCTGAAATTCAACTAACTGAAAAGGCAGGGGGAGGGAGGATCCAACAGAGGGAAAAAAATGGTTTTTTAAAAGCTCAAGCTCATTGATAGAGGGACACATAATTGGGACTGCATTTGTGAAGTTGTTTGTTTGGTTTTTGGTCTTAGGGCTTAAAGGCCTGGGCACTGTCCCTGAGCAATTTTGCTCAAAGCTAGCACTGCTCTACCACTTTGCTTTTTTTTTTTTTTTTTTGTGTTTTTGGT
>NW_012277290.1:0-1519 GCF_000151885.1 Dipodomys ordii
GCATGCAAGGCAAGCGCTCTACCACTGAGCCACCTTCCCAGCCCCTAAAAAATCTTTTAAGATAAGACAAGATTGTGCACCCAGCACCCAGAAGATAAAGGTAAAAATATGTCAATTCAAGGCTGCTTAGGCAACAAAGCTAGTCCATATGTTCTTTAAAAAAACAATAACAAGTAAGCCTAGAATTACATGGTGGAAATGAAATCGTGTCTGTCTCCCATCTCCTTATGTTGAAATAAGAGGGTAAAGATTGCTATATTACAAAATTGTTCATCTTCTGTGTGTGTGTGTGTGTGTGTGTGTCTATGTGTGTGTGTGTGTGTGTGTGTGTGTGTGTGTGGTCATATATAACAAATGATCTTCGTTTATTGTATGGCTAAAGTTAGAAGAAAAGTGGCTCATGTGTCTTTTCAGTGAAGAAGATATGATGGACTTCATAATGTGTTCTTCCTTCAATTTTGAATAGCAGCGTAAAGGAGAAGAAAATGTGGAGGCTTTCTATGTAAGTCTAATCTAAGTTAAAGAAGCAAAAATTTGTTAGGTGACATCTTCATATTTTTGTAGTGATCAACATTCTATAGTTCCATATAAAAATAAAAACATGAATAACTTTATTTAGGAGGAAAAGCACACATAATTAGTCAGTTATTTGAAATTATAAACATTACATGAGGAAACCAAACACATTTCACATTAAAAACATTTTATGTATCCAGTAAGGCAGGCATCAAATTTACCTTTATTGACACATAAAAAAGTTATCATAGATTATTATGACACATTTTTGTATTGCTTTCTTTTTCTCCTAATGACTTTGCTTAAGACGATATCATGCAAATTGCTACTAGTGGAAACAACATTTCTAACAATAGACAAAAGCATTTTCTTGTCTGCAAGAAGCAGATATTTCAATACCTGCTTCAGGCAGAATACACTGAATTTTATGCACTCTGTTATTATGTGAATAATATTATCCTTGTTGTTGTTCTTTAAGGAACTAAAATAATATCTTAATTTTGGAGACATCAATATTAGCTTAATGAGTGAAGAATAATTACAAAACTTTCTACTAAAGCATCAACCAAAAAGTCTATAATTGCTATATCAGCAATTTTGATTTGAGTTTTCAAGCTTTATGTGTGTTCCATTCTTTTTAGTTTAAGTCAATAAAAAGAATTGTTTATTTTTACATCAAATAATTTTCTGCAGATTCAATCCCCACAACTGCTATAGGAAAAATATATCCTTAAGATAAAACACTTTTGTTGATTTATTATTATTTGTTGTTTTACCTGGTACCAAGGCTTGGATTCTATGCCACATTTGCTTAGCCTTTTCTCTTTTTTAAATTTTTTCTTCCAATTTATTAAAAAATATCTTTAAGTAGTTGTACAAAGGAGCTCCCATTTTACAAAGCTGTTTATGAATATAATATAGCTTGATCAGTATCAACACTTTCTATAATGCTAGTAAATATTACTAAGTTTAAATAAGTTAATTTCTAGGAAGATAGAAAAAT
>NW_012277291.1:0-1114 GCF_000151885.1 Dipodomys ordii
CTGGAGGCTGGGCAGAGGCTGGGCAGAGGTTGGGCAGAGGCTGGGCAGAGGCTGGCTGGAGGCTGGGCGGAGGCCGGGCAGAGGCTGGGCAGAGGCTGGGCAGAGGCTAGCTGGAGGCGTCCTTGGGAAAGAACGCTGGCCTGGCCGTGTGCCGAGAGCCTGGCTCCCGGAGAAATGTCACCCTCAGTCCCAGCCGTGGCTTCTCCTCTCCCCAGGGCATTGACGTGGAAAGTTCGCACATGTGCACAAGCACGTGGATGCGGAGCGCTGACACAGGCGCACCTGTGCAGCACAGACACCTGCCCGCGCTTCCCACACGCACACCTGTGCAGCACAGACACCTGCCCGCGCTTCCCACATGTGAAGTCCCCGTGATGGCCCATGCCAGCTGCCCGAAGGTGGTCGGTCTCTCACACACTGCCCGAGACCCCACGCCCCCACGCCCCCACGCCCCACGCCCCCACGCCCACGCCCCCACGCCCCACGCCCCACGCCCCCACGTCCCCAGGGCACCGGGACCTGGAGCTTTTGTTGTACATCTTCTGCCAGGACCCGCACTGCCAGCCGTGAGGTTGGTACGGCTCCTCACAAAGCCGTAAACGTAATTGATATTCTCAGCATTTCCAGGAAAAAAAATACGAGTATTAAAGATATACAGTACACCTCATAAAACGCTCTCATATTTCTTCTTTATGGTGGGTTCTAAAATTGGCAAAATAAATTCCCTAAAACCCATTATACTTAATGCCGAGTGTGTTTTGCAGGCAGGAGGCACTGGGCCGGGGCCGGGAGCAGCCGAGTAGCCGACGGCACGGCTCTGGCCGCAGGGCCTGCTTCCCGCAGCCCCACGGAATGGGAGCAGGCATTGCGGTGCTCACAGGACGCGGGCACGCCGGCGCCCAGCCAGCTCAGGCTCCGTGCGGGGCCTTCGAGAAAAGACAATGTCTTTGCAACTTCTGCTGCCCATTGCCCCTGCCTCCAGGCCACAGCCACAGCAGCCCCCCCCCAGCGGCACACGCTGCCCCCCAGTGGGCACACACTGCCCCCCCAGCGGGCACACGCTGCCCCCCAGTGAGCACATGCTGCCCCCCAGCGGGCACACGCTGCCCCCCAG
>NW_012277292.1:0-1365 GCF_000151885.1 Dipodomys ordii
GAACCCAGGGCCTCATGCATGCAAGGCAAGCACTCTACCACTGAGCCACCTTCCCAGCCCCCCCATATTTTTTAAAGCAGGTTTATTGATGTAATTTTTATGCCATGACATTCATCTGTTTAGATATTCAATGGATTTTTTTAATATACTTAGGTTTGTGAAAACATTACGAAAATCGAATTTTAGTTTATTTTTAATTCTATAATTTTTATTCTTTTTTTTTTTTGTGGGGCTTGAACTCTGGTCTTGGGTGCTGTCCCTGTGCTCTTCAGCTCAAGGTGAGCCCTCTACTGCTTGAGCCACAGCACCACTTCCGGTTTTCTAGCGGTTTATTGGAGAGAAGAGTGTCATGAACTTTCCTGCCCCGGCTGTCTTTGAACCGCAATCCTCAGATCTCAGCCTCCTGAGTAAGCTAGGATTACAGGAGTGAGCCACCAGCGCCCGGCTATAACTTTTATTCTTAACTGATAGAAAAAAAAATCTTATTTTAGAACACTTCAAGTCCCATAAAGAATGCTTGGGCTCTCATCAGTCACTGTCCAGCTCTACCCCTCATCTCCACGTCAACAGAGGAAAACACCAATCTACATTATTTTTCTACTAATTTGCCTGTTCTGAACAGTTTCATAGATTTGCTACCTCTGGAAATTTTCTATCAACAGAATCCTACAATAGGTCATCTTTTGTGGCTGGCTTCTTCCACTTTCCTTAAGATTTTTGAGATTTAATCATGTTTTAAAATTAATCTTGACTTTCATTTCAAAAAGTAGCTAATTGCATAGACAAGCCACATTTAGACAGGCCATCTTTTCTTAATTTATCATTTAAATTGTTCCTGCTTGTCAGGTGCAGGAGGCCTGTAATCCTAGATACTCAGGAAGCTGAGATCTGAGGATCGAGGTTAAAAGCCGGCCTGGGCAGGAGACTCATCTCCAATTAACCATCAGAAAACCTGAAGTGGCGCTGTGGCTCAAGTGGTAGAGCTCTTGCCTTGAGCTAAATAGCTGAGGGACAGCACCCAGGCCCAGAGTTCAAGCCCCATGACAGACCAAAAACAAAAAAAAAATTGTTGCTGCTTCTTGACTATTTCAATCTGCTGCTATGGACATATGTGTATAAGTTTTTGTATGTGTGTGTGTGTATTCTATTTTCATTTCTCAAGTAAGTAAACAGGGGTAGAATTTCAAGTTCATCTGTTAATGTGATCTTTAAAACATAGAGGACTTGCCAAAATGTTTTCAAAGTAGCTACATTTTGGGGGGGAGGGGGAGGGGTCCTGTCGTGGGGCCTGAACTCTGGGCCTGGGTGCTGTCCCTCAGCTCTTCAGCTCAAGGCTAGTGCTCTACCACTTGAGCCACAGCGCCA
>NW_012277293.1:0-1859 GCF_000151885.1 Dipodomys ordii
ACAAATCAAAGAAAGGTTGGACAAATGGGATTGCATGAAATTGCAGAGCTTCTGCATGGCAAAGGACATAGCTAGCAAGATCAATAGAAAGCCCACAAATTGGGAGAAGAGCTTCACAAGCCATACAACAGATAAGGGTCTCATATCTAAAATATACTTAGAACTCAAAAAATTAAATCCCCCAAAACCAAATAATCAAAGAAACAACCGCCCCATTAATAAGTGGGCTAAAGACTTAAAGAGAAACTTTTCTGAAGAGAAAATAAGAATGGCCAATAGACACATGAAGAAATGCTCAACTTCTCTAGCCATAAAAGAAATGCAAATCAAAACAACATTGAGATTCTACCTCACCCCAGTTAGAATGGCTATTATCAAGAAATCTAATAACAATGGATGCTGAAGGGGATGTGGCCAAAAGGGAACCCTACTTCAATGTTAGTGGGATGTAAGCTTGTTCAACCACTTTGCAAATCAGTATGGAGGGTCCTCAAAAGACTCCACATAGAGCTCTCCTATGACCCAGCAATCCCACCCTTGGGCATTTACCCAAAGGATCATAAACAAGGCCAGACTAACGCTACCAGCACAACTATGTTTATTGCAGCATTATTTACCATAGCTAAGATATGGAATCAACCCAGATGCCCCTCAGTAGATGAATGGATCAAGAAAATGTGATATGTGTGTGTGTGTGTATAAATATATATACAATAGAAAGAATGATACCACCCCATTTGTTAGGAAATGGAAATACTTGAAAAAAAATTATATTAAGTGAAGTAAGCCAGGCCCAAAGAAACATAGGTTCCATGGTTTCCCTTACTTACAATAGGTAGTATATATGTATGACAAGCAGAAAAGGTCAAAAGCTATGGACATATGACCATATAAGCTGATGCTAAGTGAAATGAACCCCAAGTTAGGGACACAAGAGATTTTATCTTTGTTGCTGTTGTTTTTAAGGTACTTAAAATGTACTGTTTGATTTTTTGTTTCTTTTGTATGTTCTTCCCCCATGGTATAAACTCTGTTTTCACTGTATTTGATTCCGGTACCTTGCATCTTGTATTTTTAATTTGGGGCGGGGAAGGGAAATAACAAAATGCTGAAATAAGGATACAGGTTGGCCCAATGATATGTACAAGACACTATGTTAAAAATGAACTTTACATCTTGGGTGGCGGAGGTGGGGAAGGAAGGGATGGTAGGTGAAAAACGAAGGAGGGGTAACAATGCTCAATAGGAAATGTACTCATTACCTTACTCATGTAATTGTAACCCCTCTGTACAGTATCTTTACAGTAAAATATATATATTAAAAAAATTCAGCGCCAGATGCTGGAGGCTCACACCTGTAATCCTAGTTACTCAGGAGGCTGAGATCTGAGGATCACAATTCAAAGCCAGCCCAGATAGGAAAGTCTGTGAGAAGCTAATTAACCAGAAAACTGGAAGTGGTGCTGTGGCTCAAAGTGGCAGAGTGCTAGCCTTGAGTAAAAGAGCTCAGGGAAATTTCCCAAGCTGAGTCTAAGCCCACTACTGATAAAATAAATAAAATAAAATAAAATGAAAAGAATTTCAGTACAACTCACAATGGTGATGGCAAGAAAACTTGATGGGACTTTATTGAGTGAGAAAGCAAGTATGCAGGCAAGCAGAAAGGCAGAGTCACACTCTTAGCAGATCGTGTGTGGCTGCTCAGAGGGAGATAGGAAGCTTTTGACATCGGGAGTATATATGATAAAAGGCACGGTCTGACTTAACGTTATTCTAGGATAAGTGTTTTTCTTTGTTCTCACACCTCACACATTAATCACTCTTGATGTTATATTTTTAACACTTGGACTCAGGGTCTC
>NW_012277294.1:0-1830 GCF_000151885.1 Dipodomys ordii
TCTACCACTTGAGCCACAGCACCACTTCCAGCTTTTTCTGCTTATGTGGTGCTGAGGAATCGAACCCAGGGCCTCATGCATGCAAGGCAAGCGCTCTATACTAAGCCACCTTCCCAGCCCTCTAGGAATAGTTTTAATCCCATAAAAATGTTACTGATCAGTCATAAATCCTGTCACTCCCCAATTCTTTGTTTTTGGGTTTTTTTGTTTTTTTTTTTTGTCAGTCATGGGGCTTGAACTATGGGCCTGGGTGCTGTCCTTGGGCCCTTCAGCTCAAGGCGAACGCTCTACCGCTTGAGCCACAGCGCCACTTCCAGTTTTCTAGTGTTTTATTGGAGATAAGAGTCTCACGGACTTTCCTGCCGGGGCTGGCTGTGAACCGTGATTCTCAGATCTCAGCCTCCTGAGTAGCTAGGATAACAGGTGTGAGCCATCGGCACCTGGCGTCACTCCCCAGTTCTAAAAGTCACTGCATAGAGAATGACTGAAAGACACATATACAATGCAGGTAGAGATGCTAAGCTTTTTTCCTGCTTTATGTCCAACAAAGCAGCTGTTAAGTACTTCTTACAATTAGATAGTCTTTATTTTACTCTGTGTGTGTATGTATGTATGTACATACGTATATATGTGTGTGTATGTGTATTCCTGTACTGTAGCTTGAATTCAAGGCCTTGTGCTCTTGCTTAGCTTTTTTTTATTACAGCTGACATTGAGTAACAGCATATTGCTTGAATACAGCAATTAGAGATCGAGATTTATTAGAGATGGAGTCTTACAGATTTTTATACCTGGGCTGGCTTCAAACCTTCATCCTCAGATCTTAACCTCTTGAGTAGATAGGATTACAGGTGGGAGCCACCATTGTCTGCAACGCTTGAATTGCCTGTGTCATCCTCCTAAGTGCTGAGAATACAGGCTCATACCAGCATATCTGTCCTTTAAAATTTTTATTTATTTTTCACTGATTGCTTGATTACTTGATTGTAGTGCTGAGGATTCCCATCAGGGCCTTTGGCATTATCTATGCCAGGCAAATGATGTACTACTGACTATATATCAACTCTCATGTGATTTTAGATGATATAACAACTCTGGGAACTGAGTTCTCCCCTAGCTCCTGTGCTTGTTACTGTTACATTTGCTTTGGGGCCAGTAAAGGTGGAGGTGGAGGTGGACACATGTAGGAGGGTACCACCTTAGATGTGTTATTTTAATGACATCTATTCTGCCTTATCCCTGCCTCTTAAGTGTTGAGCCTCTGATCGTATGCCTTTCTGTATGGCAATATTCACCCTAGGTGACTATAGTATGGATACTCTATTTCTTTTTTTTTTTTTTTTTCCAGTCATGGGGCCTGAGCTCTGGGCCTGGGCGTTGCCCCTCAGCTCTTCAGCTCAAGGCTAGTAGCACTCTACCACTTGAGCCACAGCGCCACTTCTGGCTTTTTTTTTTCTTCTGCTTATGTGGTGCTGAGGAATCGAACCCAGGACCTTATGCATACAAGGCAAGCACTCTACCACTGAGCCACTTTCCCAGCCCCTACCTTAACTTTTATAGACAAAGAAGAGTATGTGGTGGGGAATTGCATGCATAATTATTAAACGGTGCTGGTCAAAGTATGTCTAGTTGATAATTGGTACAGTCCTCACTATTGTAAAGAATTCAGGAGAAGTTGTTAGTTCTGTCATCACTGGTCAGGAAAAACAAGTCTTTGTTGCCTGATGGGTGGTCTGTCCTAGGGAAGCTCTGTTCTCTAGGAGTAGCTTTTCTTTTCTTTTTTTCTCCTTCCTTCCTTCCTTCCTTCCTTCCTTCCTTCCTTCCTTCCTT
>NW_012277295.1:0-2621 GCF_000151885.1 Dipodomys ordii
GCCTTGAGCTGAAGAGCTGAGGGACAGCGCCCAGGCCCAGAGTTCAGGCCCCACAACCAGACCCCCCCCCCCAAAAAATAACCTTCAACTAAAGCTTTTCAAAAATACTTTCATAGGTGTTTAGATCATCTAACATATCATGGATATAAACAGAGAAATGGTCCTTCAAGCTTGTTTTATACACTTTTAAAAATCATAGTTTTATAAGTTTACAAAGACAGTAATAATTTTATCACTTGGAGCATGAACTGGGGCAATTTGAAAGGAAGGTTAATTATAATTCAAATATTGCCCCAAATATTCTGAAACCTGTTGCACAGAGGTGGAGTACATCTGCTTGATGACATTGAAGAAAAGGAGGCTTTTAAATAAACTCCAGAATAAAACTTTAAAAACGAATAAATTTTTGGAATCATTTTAGTTTGGTTTTCACTAAAATAAACTTTATTACTCCAGTGAATTGCTATAACCATAATACAAATATTATCTGCCATCCTGTATATTTTATTTTATAATTTAGAGGCCTGGATGTGTGGCTTAATGGTAGAGCACCTGCCTAGTTTTCTTTGGAGGGAGAGGTGTTAGGGAAATAATGTAGGGCCATGTGAATGTTAGGCAAGCACTCTTCCACTGAGCTACCCGTCCCCCGCTTTAGCCTTCCAAATTGATAGGAAATAACCAGTTGATTAGCAACTGCCTTACAAATATAAAATGCTAATATAACAATTGGGTTTAAAAAATCAGTAAATGTCAAACTCTATTTGGTAAACCCAGTGTCCTACATTGTGCCATTATTACAACTGTAAGCTATGAATTAAGCTTGTGTTTCCACAGGAAAGATGAGTTTGGATTGTAAGGACCAGATTCCACTGGATCCTTACAAGTTGTTCTGTTTATTGATACGTGATCATTAGTAGCCACAATCATGAATTCCATTAGATGCTTCGTAGTTAGCCAGCTAGTTTTGGTGGATTTCATGGTAGTAGAATACCTCATTCTTCAATGACCCTGCTGAAAATCACCTCATTGTTCTTGACAAAAAATTGAATATACAGAATGCCAAGTTCATCAGCATAATATATGTCAACTTCTCTCTGTTGAGAATAAAAGTATGTACCATAGTCTTGGTGAATCTGAAACTTAGTCTTTATACTTAAGGGATAGCAATAGTGAAAATAATAGCATCACAGCATGAAATCTTCAGATAGATTTTTGTTTCTCATTTAGATTCTTTTTGGGTGGGGGCGGGGTCTGGTTGTGGGGCCTGAACTCTGGGTCTGGACGCTGTCTCTCAGCTCTTCAGCTCAAGGCTAGCGCTCTACCACTTGAGCCACAGCGCCACTTCCAGCTTTTTTCTTTTTGCTTATGTGGTACTGAGGAATCGAACCCAAGGCCTCGAGCATGCAAGGCAAGTGCTCTACCACTGAGCCACCTTCCTAGCCCTTCCTCATTTAGATTCTTATTTGGATAATATGCTGTGGTAAATTACTCCCAAACAAGGAGACTATGTTTCCTGTACCATAACCATGGATTGTATCATGAGTCACACCCTAGCACCAGAAATAATGTAGAAGAAAACAGCTTTCCTGGGACTTGGGTGATAATGACTACATGTGACGAGAAACAAAAGAAAAGCTGAAGAGAAAAATGCCCTGCCTGGGACTGTTTTTGGTTTGAGGATTTACTTATTCATGTATCACAAGCCACAGTGCAGGAAGAATGGTAGATAGAGAGAGAGAAAGAAAGAGAAGCAAGGAAGGAAGGAAGGAAGGAAGAAGGGAGGGAGGGAAGGAAGAAGGCAGGGAGGGAGGGAGGGAAAAGGAAGGGAAATAGGAAGAACATTGGTTATTCTTGAGAGACAGTCCCAATATACAGAACAGGCTGCCTTTGAACTCTTGATCCGCCTACCTCAGCCTCCTCAGTGCCAGGAATTAAACCTGGCAGATTAAATGTTATCTAAGCAAGTGAGTGAAGGGAACAAAGGACCACAGTGGCTATGTAAAGATTCTAAGGTGGAAAGAGTAGAGAGGGGCACACAGCAGTGCTATAAGTAGTGTACGGAGAAGAAAATTCTCTTTTAATATTAATCACTTAGAGATGCAAGAGACTTGAACTTCATGAAACATTTACCCAGCATGTTTGAGCTGTATGATTAGTGCTATAGCTTCCTGCTAAATTTCTTCCTAAACTATTCCATGACACCTTTAATAGAAACATTTGATCTGATCAATAGAAATCATTTCTCAGTTGCTGTGTAGAGACTGAATGTCATGCAAATTAAAAGCTTCTTAACAATAGAGAAACTCAAGCCAGGAACTGGTAGCTCACACCTGTCATCCTAGATACTCAGGAGGCTGAGATCTGAGGATCACAGCCAGCCTGGGCAGCAAAGTATGTGAGGCTTCTATCTCCAATAAATTACCCAGAAAAAGCTACAATGGTACTGTAGCTCAAGTGGTAGAGCGCTAGGCTTGAACACAAAGAGGCTCAGGTACAGCTCCCAGGCCCTGAGTTCAAGCCCCAGGACTGGCTAAATAAATAAATAAGTAAATGCAAATTAAAAAAATAAAACAGGGCTGGGAAGGTGGCCCAGTGGTAGAGCGCTTGCCTTGCATGCATGA
>NW_012277296.1:0-1477 GCF_000151885.1 Dipodomys ordii
GGCGGGGGTCGGGGGACCCGGCCCCCCTGAAGTTGGCGCCCGGCGTCAGGTGGTGGGAACTGTTCTCCTCAGCGCCCGAGCCCTGGCGCGGGTGGGGGGCCCGGATGGGCCAACTTTGTTGGTTTCCCCGCATCCCTGCGCTGTGCGAACTCGTCCTTGGCGATCCGAGCAGAAGGCGAGCGGTGGAGAGGACCCCGCGTGCGGCTGCCCCGCCTCGACGCCGCCCCGGTTCGGGGACAGGCTTCCCTCTCAATCAGAAAGAAGGAGGAGGAAAGAAATAACCAGACAGGACACACTGGCCCCGAGCGAGTGAGCGAGCGAGCAGACCAGGGACAGTCACCCAGCGGCTTCGCCTGCTGTGTGACGTGCTTTTAAACTTTACCCACAGATGTCAGGTACACTTCATCTGGCCTCCTGGGCAGATGATGTTCTGTGATTTTACTTGGTTATTTAAAAACACACACACAACCCAGGTGAAGGTAGGTTATGGAGAATGGTGTCACTAATAAGTGTTTACTTTGCCATTCCCCTTGATGTTAAAAGCTGCTGAACGCCCCAGCCAGCAGGCTGACTGTGGGCCATTCTTTTCCAAAGGCTGCTCTACTGGGGATGGTGGGGTCCAGGAATTCGTTGCAGGAAAACTCCTGAGTGGATCCACGCCTTGTTGGAGCTAAGGGGGGGAAAAATCTAGGAAATCATTCTTTGAAGTGGAATTCTGACCACAGTGCTGCAGTTGAGTGCGGTGTGTGCAGAGGATTTTTGCGAAACTAGATGGCCCAGGAGCATAAAGCAGGATTTCTTCTGTCCAGGGACTTGCTGCCTGGTGGGGGAGATTTCTGGCTAGGTTCCAGGTGGGACCCCAGAAGGAGTGGGAACACTAGGAGAGGAGCTGGGGAAGGATTGAAAAGAGCTGTGGAGGTGGGGGGGGGCACTGCTTGACTTTTTGTGATTTTTTTTTTCTGTTCCTCTCTCAAGAAATGCACTTTCCATCCTTCCTTAGAGCACAAATCTGGAGTGATTTGGCATGCACTAGTCGTACACAAAGGCAGTGGGTTAATCCTAGTCTTGGTTAAGAGGTGCTGTAGAGGCAAAACTGTGTACATTTAAAATGTCTCTGTGCTTTGGCTGCAAGACTGGAGTGTTGGAGCTTTACCTGGGGTAATGTCATTTGGCAATGATGAGAAGAGCAGATCTTGGGGTTTCACATGGATTAGGAGGTGAATGATCGATGGTCATCACTTATAGTTTTTGTCTGAAGTAATTTCAGATGTGACTGCAGTTTAGGAAGACTGAATGTCATTTGGCAACCAGAAGGCCAAGGTGTGGTAGCTCCAAGTGTCCTTGACATTGAGGGTTCTTTCTGAATCATCTGGGCCATGCATAGAGGTCTGTCCTTGTCTGTCTGTCTGTCTGTCTATCTTCTTCTTTCTTCTCCTTTCCTTCTTTCCTCCCTCCCTCCCTCCCTCCCTCCCTCCCT
>NW_012277297.1:0-2106 GCF_000151885.1 Dipodomys ordii
CAGCTTTTTCTGCTTATGTGGTGCTGAGGAATCGAACCCAGGGCCTCAGGCATGCAAGGCAAGCGCTCTACCACTGAGCCACCTTCCCAGCCCCCCTCCCAAGAAGCTTTGAATACACATGTTCCACCAGTCTCAGCTTCTTGCTTGAGCTCAGGTGTTGCTAACTTTTTACCTAGCTGGCCTTGATCTGTGATTTTTGATTTTCCCAATCTGGACCTCCCAAGTAGCTAGGATTACAAAGGTTCATCACCATACCTAGCCAGAGACCATAGTTTTGTAGCCAGCCTTCCAAGGGTCAGAGTGGAGGGGCAAGGGGGAGGAATCAGCAGAAATGACCCCAGACCCTTCATCTCATTCACACCTGAGCAGCTCTGCTCTTGTTTGTGTTATTTGTAAGGTTGGGGGTTTCATTTGGGGCGGGGGAAGTTTCATTTGAAAACAAAAAAGGGAAAAATAAAATAGCTCTCACCCAAAAGCCCTGAGACAATCTGTGAGATTCCTTTCTTCTCTCTCTCACTCTTATTTCACTCACTGAAACGCCCCTAACTTGGGCAGGCTTCATTCCTGTAAGACAGGCATGGGCCCAGGCCCCGGGTCTATGGGATCATGGCAAGTGTGGAGCTGTGGGTTTGGCAAGTGTGTCCCACCCACTTGTAACTGGATGAAGAAGACAGCCTCTCCCTGAAGTTCAGGAAAACACACACACACACACACACACTATAAAGATAATCTACCCAGCCAGAACTTCTGTGCCAAGAGTAAGGTGAGTGTTACAGCCTAAAGGGCTTCCAGAGTTAAGAGCCAGAAGCAGCTTCAATGGAGAGGGAGGTGCCAGGAAAAAGTGATATCCCCACCCCCAACACAGAGTTCAAGATAAGACCTAGATCAGGGCCTGGTGAATTCCAAGTAATCTGGCATTAGGGGTGAACAAGTGGTTGTAAGTGTCAACATTCCGATCCCAATGCTTGGCTTCAGTTCCATTCTAAACCTTATTGCCAGATGACATGAGCAAGCCAACTACCCTCTGCGCCTCAGTTTCCCTGCCTGCTCTAAACCATGTAAGATTCTATACTGCTACCTGTGACTCTCTCCTGCTTCTGCCGCTGGCTTTTTTCTGAAGATGGCCTTAGTCATGAGTTTTCATGAGAGAAGAGAAGATAGGCAGGATTCAAGGCCTTGGGAGGTCAGATCCAACCCCCACAAGGGAGGCTAAGACTTGCCCCTTGTTCTGCCTCCAACATACTCCCAAGGTCAAAGAGTTCAGAGTGGGGTGGGAGACAGGAAAAGCAGAACGCAGAAGGACCACATCCTACCCTTTGCCCCCACACCTTCTACATAGGCGATAGAGGTTTATTAGCCAGCCTGGAGGAATTCCCAACTGTTCCCAGGGGAGAGTAGCTCATGAATATTCATAGTCACCAGAGCATAAAGGCTTGTTTGCATCTGAAGGGTTAAAGTACTTGAGGCAGTGACCATTTGTTGCTTGTTTCAGAGCAGAGCAACACATGGCGCTAAACCACCTGGTTGTGAGCCTTTATAACCCCTGAAAATCCTTATCTCAGGGCTCTCCTCCTAGGCTGTGTGGCAGTGTAGGAGGAGGCCCCAGCTGCAGCCGGTTTAAATAAAACCTTAAAACAGCTGTAGAGGGCTGGGAAGGTGGCTCAGTGGTAGAGGGCTTGCCTTGTATGCATGAGGCCCTGGGTTCGATTCCTCAGCACCACGTAAGCAGAAAAAGCTGGAAGTGATGCTGTAGCTCAAGTGGTAGAGCGCTAGCCTTAAGCTGAAGAGCTAAGGGACAGTGCCCAGGCCCAGAGTTCAGGCCCACGACCAACCAAAAAAAAAAAAGAACTAAAAAAAAGAAAAAAAAACAGCTGTAGAGTCTGACTCTTGGTGGGGGTCCTGCGACCTGGGTATAACATCATCATCAAATTTCCCAAATGCCAAATGCCACGACAGCAGCAGCACTAGCCTCTCCTCCTGGCCGTCCATCTTCTGGGATAGGATGATTTATGCTGATATCCCCCCTTTCTCTCTCTCTCTCTCTCTCTCTCTCTCTCTCTCTCTCTTGCAGCCCACCTCCTCCATCAGCCACCTTGTCCTGAGCTG
>NW_012277298.1:0-2728 GCF_000151885.1 Dipodomys ordii
GGCAAGCACTCTACCACTGAGCCACCTTCCCAGCCCCTTCTCTACTGATTTCTATGAGAAGTAATTTGCTCAGAGTCTTGCCACAACTCTAGAAACATTTTCTTTCCTTTTTAATCTTTATAAAATCTATTTTGTTGTTTTGTAATAGTCTCATTATGTTGCCTAGGTGGGCCTTGAAATCCTGGGCCCATGTGATCTTTCTGCCTTCGTTTTCTGAGTATAAGCACATGCCACTGAGTTTGGCTTTAGGTAAATTTTCTGTTTGACTGATCTTTATATAACTCATGTGGCTTACATATAGTACTACAAAATAGATGGTGAAATTTGGAATAGCACGAGTGCATCCTTTATCTCAGTGGAATTTCCCAGCATTTACTATTGTTCTATGTAATTCTTTTGCCAGTAGAACAAATGTCTTTTGCTTTGGTTAAATGATTAGTATCACTTGAGGAGATTCAGTGGCATGTTCTAGCAATGGTAAGAAAAGTCCATTTTCAGGTTTTTTGTTTTGTTTTTGTGCTGGTATTGAGGCTTGAAGCCTCATGCTTGGCCTCATGGTCTCAAAACCCTTCCCTCCCACTCTATCACTTGAGCCACGCTTTCAGTTTTTACTTTTTGCTGTGTAATTGGAGAGAAAATTGTCTTGGATTTGTGTTCCTGTCTTGCTTTGAACTGTGATCCTCAAATATCAGTCTTCTGAGTATTAGGATTATAGGATGGGCCACCAGCACTCAGCTATTTTGCTTTTTAAATCAGCCATTATATTTAATATATGGAGAGTTTCATGGTTTTAGTTTAAAATTTTTTGGTAATTATTGTGGATGTATTAAAGATTAAGAAGGACCAAACTCAGTTGTTTCCAAAAGATTATGACCAGTGAAGTGGAACAAGAACAGGCTATTCCTTTAGCAGACAAAGATGGAGCTACTAAAAGTCAGCCAACACCATGATAGCACTGGAGATGCAAAGATAGAGAGAAATAATTGTTGTTCAAACATCCACCAAATTTATCCGTTAACGCTTACCAATGTGTTACTAATGTTTTTATGTTTAATAAAGAGAAATAGCACATTTTTCATAGCATAACAGCAAAATGTCCTGAGAAGGCGCTGCCTGAACTATAAGAACAGTGGGGGATTGCTCATGTTTTAGAGCCCCTTTTCCCCAAAATACAGTCTCAGGCAGAAGGCTGATGTGTTATTACAGTTCATTCTTTTACTTATAGATAGGTAAATTTGGACCCAGGTTTATTTTTTTAAGTTTATTCAAGAGTGACAGAACCCAGACTAGAACTATTCACAGCATTGCTTTAGAAAATGCTAAACCTTTGAAATTTTGGTGTGGTTTTTTTTTTCCATTTGTGTTCATTTTAAAAGATGCTGAAGCATTGAAATATAGATACGAACTATCTTGTTAAGAAGCAGTTGAGCACATGAGTAAAAAGGATAATTGAGGTAAGATGAGAAAAGCTGAAGCTTAGATATGAAGAAGCTGTTTTAGTTTTTCTTTTTGCTTTTTTTTTTGCAGAAAGCTTTCTCAGGTTAGCATAAACTTTTCGACTGAAGGAGATACTATAAAATTTTAGAGAAAAACTAGATTTATATTGTATTCTCTATTACTCTTTTCAAATTGGAAGGGGAAGAAAAAGGGTGATTAACAGCTACTGTGGTCAGTAAGCACATCGGAAATCAGTGTGTACACTAGGGATCAGTAAATGTTCATACTTATTAAATCCTTTAGATATATGATGGCAGTAAATTTTTTACATGTAATTTTAGTGGAATACAAAGTGGCAAAGAATATTGGTTCCATCTGTTCTGCTTTTAATGCATGAAGACATAGCTCAGGTGATGAAAGTTTATGTAAAGATTCTTGGGAAAGAAAAGGAAGCCCAACACAGTGAGTGTCTGTAATTTTAACGCAAGATTCCCTCTGGGTTTACAAGGTGTTTCTTTAGACCCACCTCCTCCACCCTCATTCTGCCCTCCCTCACTTACCAATGGGGCCATTTTCAAATGAAAACAATGTCTATAAAACATAAAACTTGAGCTGCACTAACTCAAGTTTCAATCTCTGCCACCTTCCCTTTTTTTTTTTCATTAGCGCTGGTCCCACTTCCTTCTCTTCTTACTCTGCTGAGTTCCTTCAGAGGAGTGAGGGACTGCTCTATTGACCCTGTCTTTGGTGACTCATAGGCAGCCTCTCACAGTGGCTGCTCCTCTCAGAGGCTGTACCTACTGCTCCCTCTTCCTTCTCCTTGGAACCATATTAAGATTTAGCTTCTTTTTGTCTGCAAGCCATGACTACTGTCAGCTTTTTTTTTTTTTTTTTATTTACTGGGTAAGAGGCCTGCCCTTGGGCCTGACCTCAGGTCCTAGGCACTGTCTCTGAGGTTTTTTTTTTTTTTTTTTTGCTCAAGGCTAGTGCTCTACCACTTGGGTCACAGCTCCACTTCTGGCCTTTTTGGTTTTTAATTGTATTCATGGACTTTCCTGCTGGGGTTGGCTTTGGACTGCAATCCTTAGATCTCAGCTTCCTGAGTAGCTTAGAATTATAGGCACAAGCCACTGACACCTGGCTCCTTCTTACCATATATATATATATATATATATATATTTTTTTTTTTTTTTGGTCGGTCGTGGGGCTTGAACTCTGGACCTGGGCGCTCTCCCTCAGCTCTTCAGCTCAAGGCAAGCACACACACGATTTTATTACTTTAGTGAATGTT
>NW_012277299.1:0-1571 GCF_000151885.1 Dipodomys ordii
AGTGGTAGAGTGCTTGCCTTGCATGCATGAGGCCCTGGGTTCGATTCCTCAGCACCACATAAGCAAAAAAGAAAAAAGCTGTAAGTGGCGCCGTGGCTCAAGTGGTAGAGTGCTAGCCTTAAGCTGAAGAGCTGAGGGACAGCACCCAGGCCCAGAGTTCAGGCCCCATGACTGGACCTCTCCCCAAATAAAAGAAAAAAAGATAGCACTTTACCACTTGAGTCACACAGCCACTTCTGGCTTTTTGAGTAGTTTATTAGACATGAGTCTCACAGACTTTTCTGCCCGTTCTGGCTTCGAACTGCGATCCTCAGATCTCAGCTTCCTGCATAGCTAGGATTATATGTGTGGGCCACCAGCACCTAGCTAAAAAAAAAAAAAAAAAAAAAAAAAAACTTTTTAAATCCAGTAATTCTGAAGTGCTACCTATAAGTGTATTTCCATGAAACATTCAGGGAAGGTATCTAAAAGAAATTTCTATCTGTACAATGACTCTTTTAACTGCTCCAGAATTTTCATCTAATCTTGTTAAATTCCAATTCCAAATAATTTCCTATACATAGCAGTCAATTAATTAATTATAACTATATAGTTTGAGATAGAAAATAGAGTTTATCTGATCATTACTTGAAGAATATATACACACACACACACACACACACACACACACACACACACACACACATACACATATGTGCACTCCCACCCAAATACACATATGATGATGTAACAGCATCAAAATTTAAGCTTAAAAACACACAATGGACCACATGCATTCTGCACAATACTAGAAAAAACAGGATTTTGTAAGCAAGAAAGAAATATAGTGTAGAAACTCAGCAGATAGAATTAAATTTAAGGTAATTTTCTATTCTGTCCTCTTTAGTCACCAGAGGGAGGAGTAGGTATAATCTGGAGAAAATGAAACATTTAGAGTTTAATCATTCCAGAGACTGTAGAAGACATATTGATGGCAAAGAGTGCAAGACCCTATAGCTCCCTGAGGAAATTATCTCCATTGATAAGAGAAGATGTGCAGAAAAATCCGACATATTTCTATGCCATCGTTCTTAGCCAATACAAGAGCAATGTGGCACGGTGAAGGAGAAACAAAGGAGGAGGCTGCAATGCTTGATAAGAAATGTACGCATTATCCTGCACATGTAATTGTAACCCCTCTGTACAGTATGTTCACAAAAAAATAAAATAAATAAATATATAGCTGATTGAATTAGGCTTTTGTGAAGGGATGGCACTTGAGTTTTCCTTATATAAAAGGTTACTATTTCTGATCTTGAGAGTGGAACTGCATAACTCACAGCTCACTGGATCCACTAATTCTTGCAAATTGCATTAATACATGGCATGACAAATTTTGTCATCCAAGAACAAGTGATTCCTGTTTATAATACAGTCACTGTTATGTATAACTTAAGACATTAGGATAGGATTTAATTTATTTGGTAAGTTACTGAGGAATGAAAAATTAAAAGTTGAAGAAACCAGAAGCTCACGTAACACACAAAAAAATGTTGCCACTTCTGTAATGAGTGATTGGAAAATGTGTGACT
>NW_012277300.1:0-2284 GCF_000151885.1 Dipodomys ordii
TGGCCAATAGACACATGAAGAAATGCTCAACCTCCCTAGCCATAAAAGAAATGCAAATCAAAACAACATTGAGATTCCACCTCACCCCAGTTAGAGTAGCTATAATCAAGAAATCTAATAATAACAGATGCTGGAGGGGATGTGGCCAAAAGGGAACCCTACTGCATTGTTAGTTGGAGTGTAAACTTGTTCAATCACTTTGGAAAGCAGTATGGAGGTTCCTAAAAAGAGTACCCATATTGCTCCTCTATGACTCAGCAATCCCACTTCTGGGCATTTACCTAATTGATCACAAACATACTAAAGCTACCAGCACAACAATGTTTATCACAACATTATTCACCATAGCTAAGATATAGAACCAACCCAGATGTCCCTGAATAGATGAATGGATCAAGAAAATGTGGTACATATTTACAATGGAATTCTTTTTTATTATTGTGAAAATACTGTATAGAGGGGTTACAATTACATGGGCAAGATAATGAGTACATTTCTTATCAAGCATTGCAGCCTCCTCCTTTGTTTCCCCTTCCCATCCCTTCCAAGCCTCCCCCTGCCCCCCCACTCAGTCCTCCTCCTTCCTCACCCCACCAAAGTTGTAAAATTCGTTTTTGACATAATGACTTGTACATCTCATTGTTGCAATGGATCCACTGCACCTGTATCCCTATTTCAAGGATTTGTTTTTTCCCTTTCCCTCCACAAATTATACCAACATCAAATACAATGAAAGCAGGGGTTATACCATAGGGGAGGGACATACAAAGCAACAAAGAAATCATCTTATAAATGTGTTAGAAACAATCTCATGAAAAAAAAACATTTGAATACATATCTTAGGGATCATTTCCCTAACATCAACTTATCTGACGTTTTCTGCTTGACTCAGACATATACTAGTTATTGCAAATAAGGGAAACCATAGGACCTATGTTTCTTTGGGCCTGGCTTACTTCACTTAATATAGTTTTTTCCAAGTCTTTCCATTTCCTAACAAATGGGGCAATGTCATTCTTTCTGATGGAGGCATAGAATTCCATTGTGTACATATACCACATTTTATTGATCCATTCATCTACTGAGGGGCATTTGAGTTGGTACCATATCTTAGTTATGGTAAATAATGCTGCAACAAACATAGTCGTGTGGTCTTGTTTGTGAACATTTGGGTAAATGCCCAAAAGAGAGATTGCTGGGTCATAGGGGAGCTCTATGTGGAGTCTTTTGAGGAACCTCCATACTGCTTTCCAAAGTGGTTGAACAAGTTTACACTCTCACCAACAATGCAATAGGGTTCCCTTCTGTCCACATCCCCTCCAGCATCTGTTGTTATTAGAGTTTTTGATTATAGCCATTCTAACTGGGGTGAGGTGGTATCTCAATGTTGTTTTGATTTGCCTTTCTTTTATGGTTAAAGAGGTTGAGCATTTCTTCATGTGTCTATTGGCCATTCTTCTTTCCTCTTCAGAGAAGTTTCTCTTTAAGTCTTTAGCCCACTTATTTATTGGGCAGTTATACAATGGAATTCTATGCTTCCATCAGAAAGAATGACACTGTACCATTTGTAAGAAAATGAAAAGAGTTGGAAAAAAATCATCCTGAGTGAAGTAAGACAGACCCCAAAATACAAAGGTCCTATAGTATCCGTTATTTGCAATAATTAGTATACATATAGGATAATCTTAGCAGATGAGCAGAATAGCTCAATAGTTATAAACATATGACCATATAAAATGATGCCAAGCAAAATAAACTACAACATATGGACACGAGGTTTTTCTTTGTTGTCATTGTTTTTTTAATGTACTATGTGATTTTTTTTTGTTTCTTTTGTATGTTCTTCCCACTATGGTATATCTCCTGTTGTCACTGTATTTCATTGGTACCCTGGTATTGTATATACGTTTATCTGAATCAGGGAAGGGAAGGGGAACAACAGAATGGTGAGACAAAGGACAAGGGGGAACCAATGCAACAGCAACATACACACGACAATATGTTGGAAATGATCTGTACAACTTGCAGGGGGTGGGGGAACGGAAAGTAGGAGAAAAATGAGGGAAGAGGTAACAAGTTTGACAAGAAATGTACTTATTACCTTACCTATGTAACTGTAACCCATCTGTACATCACCTTGACAATAAAAAAAAAAGAACTCGAGGTAGGGGTTTAGCCCTTTGTTTTTTTAATTTAATTTTATTTTATTTGTGAACATACTGTACAGAGGGGTTACAATTACATGGGCAGGATAATGCGTACATTTCTTACCAAGCATTGCAGC
>NW_012277301.1:0-5645 GCF_000151885.1 Dipodomys ordii
TCTTTCTTTCTTTCTTTCTTTCTTTCCATACATCAGGACTCAAACTCAGTACCTGATACTTTTGCTCATTGGCTGCTGCTCTACCAAATGAGCCAAGTCTATAGGCCTTTATTTCCATTTCTGTTTCAAGATAGGATATTG
This sequence comes from Dipodomys ordii, assembly GCF_000151885.1. Classification (NCBI taxonomy): domain Eukaryota; kingdom Metazoa; phylum Chordata; class Mammalia; order Rodentia; family Heteromyidae; genus Dipodomys; species Dipodomys ordii. The sequence continues at coordinate 142 of NW_012277301.1, forward strand.
CTATATATCCCAGGTTGGTCTCAACCTTGTGAGCCTCCTACCCTAGCCTCCCAAATGCTGGGATTATAGGCCAGAACTACCCCACCTGGCTAAAAGGAGCTTTTTGGTTGAAATGTTTTTGTGCCCATCTCCACCTTCAAAAGGAAATGGCTCATTCACGGTCAGTTATTTTTTGCTTATGGGACTGAATGTGATCAAATTCAGATTCATTCTGAATGTAATTTAGATTAATCTCATGGTATTAGTGTTAATACCAGACTTTCATAGGTTTTCAGAATTAAATTTTAGATAAATCACTTAAGACACATAAGAATTCATATTAATCTGACTAGTTTGCAAAGCCTACACTAAAAACTCTTCACTTCTGTGCCCAATGTCTGGTATACAGCCATCTGTGAGAGGCCAGTGTGAGTGAATAGGTGGCTGAAGTAGGTATATATATGTGTGGGTTCACATATATATGTATATACATACATCATATATACCTAACCTAATTATGTAATGATATATATAATAACTATGTATGTATAATACAGCTTTACTTCATCTTGCACCACATAGGTTTTCTCAACATTTTTGTATAAATAAAAATGTATATTGAACAATATGTTATTTTTATTTTGTTTATTTATCTTTTTGAGGCCAACATAAGTTGGCCTCAAATTTGAAATCCTCCTGGCCCAGCCTCATGAGTGCTAGGATTACAGGCATGTATTACCATGCTAGTTATTGGAAGGAAGTGTGCAGCGACTTATTTGGTGAAATAATCACTCAGTCATGTGGCTATTTAATAATATCAGACGTGTCTCTGGACAAATCCTGTTCTAGTTCATGTTGGCTTGTTCATCTGTAAAATGAAAGTTTAATTTCCCTGGCTTCTGAGCTCCTTCTGCCACTAAAATTCCTTGATCAAAATTCAAGATATAATCTAGCCTGTGTGAAATAATGAAGTTTGTATAGTTGTCATCACTGGTGTAGTACAAGAAAGTGGGTTCCCAAGAGTTTGAAGCACATGGTTTTGATGTAAGTGTAATGATCAAGATGATAGCACATCTTAGAGTTGGACAAACCTGGCTTCATAGTGTGACTCTGCCACTTAGTAAGAGCAAGTTGCTCTACCTCTCTCAGATTTGTTTTTCTCCCCTGTACATTGGGATGATAATATCTGCTTTTAGGGACTATAGTCAGAAAGTAGATGTAAGCCATCAGGATAGCTATATCTGGCACAGAAAATAGTTGTTCTCATGATAATCACACTGACATTGAGATATCATGAAAGGAAATGTACTATCAATATATTTAGTTAATTTTAGATCAAAGATATTGACTGCAGGCAAACACTAAATAGATCATTGCATCACACCTGCTGGACCACTCACATCTGGTAGGAACATGTCCATGGAGATGACACCAGCAGCTCAATATCTGAGTGACATGCCATTGAGAAATCATCCCAAGCTGCGGCCCTCCTCAAAGGAGCAAATATGAATGACTTTTTTTGACAATGGAGCAACATTTATAAATTAAATTTATTGATACACATGGTCTTGGTTATTATTTTCATCTTCACTCTAGGTAGGTTATAAGAAAATGTAAGTCTTGTGTTTACTTCTGTTTGTGAATGCTTTGATAAATCAGACATTTTTAGTATTCCATCAATGGCAAAAATCTAATTACCTTATTGTATGCTGATTTATTTCTTCCCTTACTTTCTTTGCATCTGTAGCTCAACAAATGAGTCTCTAAAGAGATATATGTTATGATACACTGTCAGAGAAATTAATCCTGATCAATTTTAAAGTTCACATTTTTATTTGATGACTTTCAAGGGAATCACTAACACTGAGATTGACTGGGTCTCTCTTTTGTTGGTTAAATATTGTTGTTTGAAAGCAGTGGAGCTGAGGTGAAGAGCGGGGCTCCTCCTGCACCCCAACTCTGCTCCTGTTCAGAAGAAAAGCAGCAGCAGTTCCTCTCACGTGCAGAACAGGAAGCCAATTGTCCAAACAAGCCTTACCTGGGCCTGGAATGAGCATCTTATGGGACTAGAAGCCTGACTCCAGCCAAAACTGGCAAACAGCAGGTGCTGCTGAAAACCTACCCAGAATCACACTGTTGTCTCAAGTCTGCATGGAGGTTCACATGCGCCACGTGGGAAATTTATGACTCATCAGCAGGGAGCTACGGTGGGCATGGTCCTCCGTCTTCACTGGTGGGAAACTAGTACTCAGAGAAAGAGAAAGAAAAGTGGCCCAAATCATACCTCGTAAGATTTGGCATGAGAGAGAGAGAGAGAGTGTGTGTGTGTGTGTGGTGTGTGTGTGTGTCTGTGTCTGTGTGAATGTGTGTGTGTGTGTTGTGTCTGTGTGTGTGTCTGTGGTCACTTAGTTTTTTTGTTTTTGTTTTTGTTTTGCTCAAGGTTGATACTGTACCATTTGAGGCACAGCTCCATTTCTGCCCAGGCTGGTTTCAAATGAAATCCTCCAGTCTCAGCCTCCTGTGTATCTAGGATTACTGACTTGAGACACCAGTGTCTAGCTAGAGCAAGGATTTCTGATAGGTAGTTACATGTTCCTTATTGGAAAAAATAAAAGGGGAGTTTATACCCAGGTAAAGTCAAATTTTGGAGCTGATAATGTTTAATAGTGAAGCTAATTAAAATGAAATTCTGGATAATATGCAGCGCTTACTTTTTAATGTAAGGACATTTAAAGTCCCTTGTAAAATTTTTCAAGTTCTAATGTAAAATGGCAGGCCACTGCAAAAATACATGGTCTAAGAAAATTTTGTGTTGTCCTTCACAGTGAACTCTTGCCAGGGTTTCTACATTGTTGTATAGGGAAAAAAATGTGTATCTAAACTTCATGTTGTTTATATGACTTTTTTCGCAGTATTATTTTTGCATGCATTATTTGTGTGCTCCTATTTTGTAATGATATTTTGCTTTGTGTTTGCTCATTTAAAATCATTCTGGAAAAAAAGCAAAGAAATGAATGTTTCTAGAAAAATCTATACCAGTGTATAGGAAAGCACTCAAGTGTGTATTGTTAATCAGCATTTTAACACTTCAAAATTGCATTACAAAATTCCAGTTTGGCATTTTAAATTTTATATCATGCTAGGCAGAAATAAATGTGGAGGGGAAAACGTCATGTAGTTAAAGAGGAATTTGAAAAGGATGTTTCAAAATAACCTCAATTCACCAATGACCACTATTTGATACTTATACAATGGGTGCCATTTATAAGGGAAAAGAAAAGAACAAAAGCACCCCTACTTCGATTTCTCTATTTTCAAATTCAAGGAACTAGAAAAATGTTTGCATGGCTAGTGTTGGACTATACTAATTATTTAGCATTTCCTCCTCTGCAAATCTCTCTTCCAACATAACTATCCAAATCAATCTGGAGGGAACTTTGGCCATCTTTAAATCACACTGTTCATTGTACAGATCATTGTTCTTGGAACAAACCGATTTTATTTTTTTGCCTCTTTTTTTCTATCGTTAATGTCAAGCAAACATTTATTTCAGGTGCAAAGCCTCAGGATACGTTCGTGGAAACAGTGGCTGGGCTGTTCTACCACTTACTGCCCACTAAGTGGGTGGGAAAAGGGTGTTGTGACCCTCTTACCCTTCCTACCAGTCTCCCTAACAGCTTTGGCCTTCAGGTCAGCTCAATTTCCCCTCCACTGAGTGGCCATTACTGTGCCTGCTCCGTGATAAATGCTTTTTGTGAGAGACTGCCTTGCTGCCAGCTAGCACTAGGGAAGTCCGCCACCCAGGCCAGCCAGACAAACTAACGTGCTGGCCCGCCCTGGGCCTGTTACCTAGCAACGTGCCTGGCCTCACCAAAATGAATAGACCCACAAACAAAAATGAAAAGGAGATAAAGCGAGTCAAAGTACCAGGGGCGAGGAGGTTAATATTCTTTTATCCAATAACTTCGTTTTGGAGAATTGCATTTTAACCTTTGTTTCCCCCTCCCCCCAAAAAGCTGGTGGAGACACATATTGGAAATGAAATTAAGCCACATTTGTATTTTCAAAAAAATATTATCTTTTATGCAGAATTTGCTTTCCCTTGCTATCCACAGTTTCTTAAGCTTTCTCTTGAAATGGTAGGGGAAGCAACATCAGAAAAAAATCCATCAGATAGTAAATAAGTAGCTTGCTTTTTTTCTACATTAGTGTGCTGTGTTGTTCAGGGTAGGTAGCTTGGGCTCTCTGTTGCTCAATATTCTTGTCAATAAGAGAAGATGGTACAGCAGTTTATTAGACACATGGAAAGAGCATGGTGAAGTGTTTTATGCCAAAGACCTATTCTCATTTTCCCTAAACTTGAACACAACTCTTCTACAACTAAAATAAAATGGTACCTTATAGATTAGAAACATTTATGCCCAATTAAATACACAATTGTTTGCCTTTGAGGTTCAGAGTAGCTTCCAGATTGTCACTTGGATTGTGTGTGTGCGTGTGTGTGTGTGTGTGTGTGTGTGTGTGTGTAACTGAGCATCTTATATTTACTAAATAAGTACTGGTACTATATAAAGCCCTTTAAATTATGAACTACTGTTCGTTAAGTGAAAATGAATAGATGAGTCCATATTTCCTACACAAAGTCATTGAACAAAAACTGTTTTAACATCTACCCATTTTCATCTCCAGCAGGAAGAAATACAAACAAAAATATAATTGCAGAAATGTAGATGGGCTGCTCATGCTCCTTTCTGACGCCCCCATGGTCACAGCCTGGCGCTGGCTGTCAGCTCTCTCTGGATTACCCCGCTAGGCTCTTAAATAGTTTCCCTGCCTCACCTCTTCAGTGTCACCTGCAACATTCTGGAGTCCTTACTCAAAACTCATGTCCGGCTCCTGTGACTCACAACACCTCCCGCACCAAGCCTCCTGAGGCCTGTTCCCCACATCATGAACATCTTCCTTCTTTGCACCATGCCATTCCTATATCTTGAATGTTCTTCTCCATTCACTTCTCTATCTAGCTAATTCCTCCTCTTGCCCTCAGCTCCAGGTCATAGGCCTCAGGGAGAGCTGGTCTTCCTCCAATGAGCTCTCACGGCCTTTTGAGACTGGACATTGTCTTGCTTTAAGTAAACCCTTTATCATGTCTGTCCTGTTCTAAAGAATAACAACTTCCATAGAAAGTACTGTAAGCCTGGTGATGGTGGCTTATGCCTGTGACCCTAGCTACTTAGGAAGCTGAGATCTGAGGATCAGAATTCAAAGCCAGCCCTGTCAGTAAAATCCCTGAGCTTCTTATCTCCAATTAGTCACCAAAAAGCTGGAAATGGAGTTTTGACTCAAGTGATAGAGTGCAAACCTAGAGCAAAAAAGCTCAGGTACAATGTGCAGGCCTTGTGTTCAAGCCTAGGGTTGACACAAAAAGAAAGAAAAAAAAAGAATAAAGGAAGGAAGGAAGGAAGGAAGGAAGGAAGGAAGGGAAAGGAAGGGAGGGAGGGAGGGAGGGAGGGAGGAAGGGAAGG
>NW_012277302.1:0-6329 GCF_000151885.1 Dipodomys ordii
AAAAAAAAAAAGTGGAGCTGTGGCTCAAATGGTAGAGCAGAGCCTATCACTTGAGAATGGCTAAAACAATAAAGGTGTTCTGTCACTTATCTGATAAATGGGAGCAAAGAAGGGCCATTAACGGAGCTGCGGCTTTATCAATAAATTAGCAAGTTTTATTGAACCAGATAACTGCTTTTTATTTCTTGTGTGTACTGGAGCTTTATTTATTTATTTATTTGTCCTGGAGCTTGAACTCAGGGCCTGGGTGCTGTCGCTGAGCTTTTTCACTCAAGGCTGGTGCTCTACTACTTGAACCACAGCTCCACTTCTGGCTTTTTCAGTGGTTAGTTGGAAAGGTGATTATATGAAAAGGAGATGTTTTTCCAATTTTGCCAGAGTCTGAAAGAGATAGAGGGAAAATTGTCATACAAGCCACTTGAGAGTGAAAGGGAGCTTCATCTGTCTGCTGTTTCTCCAGGGAAAGTTCTAGGCTTGGTGGAGGGGAGAAGACAGTCCTGGAGGCCTGCAGAGATAATCCTTCCCTGCAGTTCTCATGTTTTACCACTCCAAGCTCTGCTCCTTCCTGGCATCTTAACCCACATTCTTTGACCTCCAGGAAGCTTTGGGGTCAAAAGTTATATTATGGAGGGCTGGGAAGGTGGCTCAGTGGTAGAGCGCTTGCCTTGCATGCTCGAGGCCCTGGGTTCAATTCCTCAGCACCACATAAGCAAAAAGGAAAAAAAGCCGGATGTGTCGCTGTGGCTCAAGTGGTAGAGCGCTAGCCTTGAGCTGAAGAGCTGAGGGACAGCGCCCAGGCCCAGAGTTCAGGCCCCACGACCGGACCCCAAAAAGAAAAAGTTATATTATGGAAAGAACAAGAAGCACTCTGGAATGGAATGCAAAAGGCAGTGGGTCAGGAGGCAAAACATCTATGAAGTTACAACTGAAAGGTTCAGGGGGACTGGACTTGGCTTTTTATTCCAGCTCAGCCCTAAGCTCAGCTACTAAGGCTCTTGGATCAGCTAAATGTACCGTGAATGTTCTGTGTCTTTTTTGCTGTCTTTTTTTTTCTCTTATTGTTTGTTTTGTTTCATTTTGATTTCTGTGCTGTTCCTGGGGCTTGAGCTCAACGTCTGTACTTTTCCATCTGGGTTGACTTTGCACTGTGGTTGTCAGATTTCAGCCTCCTGGCTAGCTAGGATTACAGCATGAACCATCAATACCTGGCTATAGTCCTCAGTGTGTGTGTGTGTGTGTGTGTGTATGGTTTGTGTGTTTTAATTTTTCCTTTCTTCTCAGTGAATTGTCTCAGGATACACTAATGAAATATCTGAACACTTCACAGATTCTGTTTCTGAATTTTAGATAGGAGGATTGAACTCTGAATATGGCAGCAGGAAGAGAATGGATCCTGCCCATCTGTGGGTTTGCTTTGTCTGGTGGGAGGAGGGTATGCACACGGTTATTGTGCTAGATTCAGTCTTACTAATTAAGCTGCTGAGACATATCTAAGCAAGTCTCCTTCTCCAGTCCCACATAAAGCAAAGGGGAAATATGAAATGGAAAACTGAGAAACATGGTAAGATTTCCCTCCAATATTTTATTCCCAAGAGCACCATGGCCAATGTAATTGGAATAGCCAGTGATTAATCACTTTTTCAAATAAAAACAAAACCAAATCAAAACTCATCAAAGAAAAACAATGAGAAACAAATCCCTAATAACTAGATAATCTAGAGGATTCTCATTAGGACAAGACTGTAGAGATTTGGGACATACTTGATTGGAATTCAAATTTTTTAAAGAAGAGAGCACTGTCCATTATTTTCCAATGTTAGCATTTGTTTTTCAGATTTTGCTCAAAGGGAAGAAAATTTCTGTCCTGAACACCATCAATGGTGTGTACCAACACTCAGTGTCTATTGTTACATGAGTTCCTTTTTCTGAAAGAGAATGCTTCAAGCAACCTTAGAAATAAATGTTTCAGAGTATTGGCAACCCTCCAAATCACACTATATTGTGTGCTTTTCTGTGTTGCATCATTTGTTTAAAATCATTTTCCTCCCTTTTGTAAAAGAATTCTGGAGAACACTGTGATTAAAAATGGCTGCCATGGAATTGATACTTGTGTGTGTGGCACTGTTCAGATAGTTTGACTTCAAGATCAAATATTACTTCTAAGTATGGGGAAATAATGCTAAACTATATAATGCAATGTCATTCCAATAGAGCTGGGTTTAAACACTGTTGGCTTAAAAAAGAGAGTTTTTCTCTATTAAATAATGAATATGAACAATTTATTTTCCCTTAAATGCTACCTCTTTGCAAAGAAAAAAAAACACAAGAGAACACATTTCTGAAATAAGAGCTTATATTTTTCTTAACCTCAAGGAAGATTGTGAAGTATAGAATTCTTTTTTTGTCAGTCATGGGGCTTTAACTCAGAGCCTGAGGGCTGTCCCTGAGCGTTTGGGCTTAAGACTGGTGTTTTACCACTTGAGCCACACTTCCTTCTGGCTGTTTGGTGGTTAATTGGAGTTGAAAGTCTCCAGATTATCCTGTCTAGGGTGGCTTGGAATTGCAATCCTCAGATCTCAGCCCCTTGAGTAGTTAGGGTTACATGCATGAGCCACTGGTGCCCGACTTTATTAGCAGTGTCTTCTAGAGCTACACATAAACTTATCCTATAAATTGGCAGTCTTACCAAGCATTACAGCCTCCTCCTTTTGTTTATCCTGCCCATGTAATTGTAACCCCTCTGTACAGTATGTTCACAAATAAAATAAAATAAAGAATAATCACTATGATCACCAATAAATATACAAATCTGAAAAAAAACTAAATTGGCAGTCTTATTTCCAGCTATTTGATCAACTGACATGCAAATGTATGTCCACATAAAAGCCTATACACACTTCCTAATATTAGAATTATTCACAATTGCCTCCAATTGAAAGCAGTTATATCCCTCACTAGGGAAAGGGATACAATGATGACACTTGGTAGCATGGCACACTTTAGCGCTAGAACTTGATTTCTAATTCCCCTGAAGAAGGAGCCAGGGGCTGGCAACCCTGGAGCCGTGGTGGCATATGTCTTTCATTTAGCACTCAGGAGCCCCGGGAAGGAGCGGGATTGTAAATGCAAGCCCAGCTTTGGCTACACAGTGAAACTTACTCTCAAAATAACAAGAATCTTTACAATCATGTAGCTGTGCTGTATGTAAAGCTGGGGAATGGAATATGCAAGATAAGCCTTATTGTAATGAAGTATCAAAGTGCAAGTATTAAAAAAAAAAAGCGTGGTGGGCCACTGGTGGCTCACTCCTGTAATTCTAGTTATTCAAGAGGCTGAGATCTGAGGATCACGGTTCAAAGCCAGGAAAAGGCACGAAAGTCTGTGAGACTTTTATCTCCAATTAAGCTCCCGAAAACCAGAAGTGGAGCTGTGGCTCAAAACTGTAGAGTGGCGGGTGCTGGTGGCTCATGCCTGTAATCCTAGTTACTCAGGAGGCTGAGATCTGAGGATCTCGTTTCAAAGCCAGCCTGGGCAGGAAAAGTCCATGAAACTCTTATCTCCAATAAACCACCAGAAAACCAGAAGTGGCACTGTGGCTCAAGTGGTAGAGCTGAGGGGCAGCACTCAGGCCCAGAGTTCAAGCCCCATGACTGACAGAACAAAACAAAACAAGAAACAAAAAAACTGTAGGGTGCTAACCTTGATTAAAATAGCTGAGGGACAGTGCCTAAGCCCTGAGTTCAAGCCCCATGACAAAACAGAAAAAAAAGAGTGTATGTACTGAAGAAGCACAACTTCAAGAGCTCCTCATGGCCCTAGCTGGAGTAATTTGAACATCAAAATTTAATAATGCAGTGTTAGACTTTTACCCTTAGTGTAAAATAAATACCCATGTCTTCCACATAGATGGAATCCAATTATTTAATAAGTAAGTAAGTGGGTGAAAGTCAACACACATCTTTCATGGAGAAGCCTTTCAGATAATTTATGAAGGAACATCCCCCTCACCTGCCAGGAGCTCTTAGTGACTTCCTTTCTGTAAGGTCTGCCCCAGGTCATGCAGGCCCTGTGCAAAACACCTCCCTACCTCTTGGCTAAGTTTCTGCCCCGTATCTGTTACCTAGGAAACTAGCACACCCTTCTGCTAGGTCACATCCTAGGCTGCCCCTGGTCACAGGCCTCCTATCTGACCTGACCAAAAGAGGGTCCCAGCCCCTGAAGGCACATCTGGATCCAGTGTGGCCACACATTTCCCCCTCCTGGCCACACCGCTTCCTGTTCCTGGCCTAGATAACTCCTGGCCAAGGAGTGGGTTTCCCCTTTTGCCCATGCTTCTCCACCATGCATCAGTGTAGCAGTTGGGTAAATAAACTTCTTTTCCTGCCTGAATACCACATGGTTGTTCTCTTTATCGGCTACCTAATGAAACCTGCCTACTTCATATGCCTTACATTTTCAAAGAGAAATTTATGGAAAAGGAGGGAGATTTAAAAAAAAAAGTAGTAATAGAGACAGATGCCAGTAGCTCACACCTGTTATCCTAATTGTTCAAGAGGCTGAGATCTGAGGATTGTGGTTTGAAGCCAACCCGGGGTAAGATTGTCCATGAGACTCTTAACTCCAGCTATCCAGGAAAAAAGAAAAAAGAAATGGAACTGTGGCTTAAGTGGTAGAATGTTAGCCTTGAGTGAAAAAAACTAAGGGAGAACACCCTGGCCCAGAGTTCAAGCCCTAGTACCAGCACATAACAACAAAACAATGACAGAGTAATGATAGATACAACCTCCAACAGGTGTTCAAGGTTGGTGTGAGCCCCAAGCACTGAGCGGTCTTGGCAGTGAGTGCCCTTGGTGTGTTGTATTGAAAATGACAGCTCTCCCTCCACGGGAATTCTCTCAGAAACAACACAAAATAAAAATCCATTACCCTAGGGAACATGTATGGAACTTATCAGATAAAGAATATTCTGCACAGTTCTCTTTTTATTTTTATGTTTTGTGTCAGTCCTGGAGCTTGAACTCAGTTCTTAAACACTGTCCCTGAGCTTTTATGCTCAAGTCTAGCATTCTATCAACTAAGCTACAGCTCCGCCTCCAGCTTTTTGGTTTCTGAGTAGCTAGGATTATAGGCGTAAGCCACCAGCGCTCTGCTCCTGACCAGTACTTTTCTTTTTGCCAGTGTTGGGACTTGAACTCAGAGCTTAGGCACTGTCCCTGAGCCTCTTTGTGCTCAAGGCTAGCATTCTACCACTTGAGCCACAATGCCATTTCCAGGTTTTTCTGAATACTTTGTCAGAGATATGAGTCCTATGGACTTTCCTGCCTGGACAGGCTTCAAATTACTATCCTCAGATCTCAGACTCCTGTATAGCTAGGATAACAGGGGTGAGCCACTAACACCCAGCTCCTGATCAGTACTTAAAAAACAAACAAACAAACATAATAAAAAACTACCCAAGTCATTGAAATCAAGGAAACCGAGAAACATTCGTATTCCAGAGGGTTTCAAAGAGACATGGTAACTGTTATATGGTATTTAAATAGGATTTCAGAACAAAAACAAAAGGCCATTAGCAAAGAAGAAAAAAGGCAATTCATGAACTCTGAATGAAGTATTGAATTTAGTTGAAAATATACACCCAAACTGATTACCTGTGAGGAATGTAGCATGGCAGTATTAGATGCTGATGACTGGAGAGCTGAGAGAAGTCTACATGGGAACTCTGTGTTATTTTAGAAACTTTTCTGTAAGTCTAAGTCTCAAATAAACAAAATTTATGACAAAGAGGCGAACCACATGGACCTCAGTGGCACCAGTTCACATATTGGCGTGCAATTTTGCATCAGCTGCCCAGCAGGAGGCGCCGTTGTCCCTGTTAAATTATCTCTCGGCATCATCACCAGTCCAATGACCCATTAGGCCTTCCTCCCTGGTGGCTGTGTCACCAACGTGGCACGTGTGACAAAGTGACTGGGGATGTTAAGCCTGCACCCCGATGTAACACCATGAGGGGACTATAATTATCTTTTTTAATTTCAGAAACTTCCAGCTGCTTCCACGGTTCTAATGAAACTTGTTATTGAAAGCCAGACTGCTCTCACTCTTAAATTTATGCTTGACCCAGAATTACAGAGATGCCATAAATATAATGTGGATATACTTAATGATTCTCACAGTGTGTAGCTCTTAGTATTGTCAGCATGGGATAAAGGAAGCACATTTGTTTATCTATCTACCCTACGTCTTGCTGTGTGGAAAGCAGTGTGCTACATACAAAGAGACAAGCTTCTGGCATCTTACATTAACATCCTGTTCTTGTGGGGGGGGGG
>NW_012277303.1:0-1141 GCF_000151885.1 Dipodomys ordii
GGAGTCTCACAGTCTCTCCTGCCCGGGCTGGCTTTGAACCGCGATCCTCAGATCTCAGCCTCCTGAGTAGCTAGGATTACAGGCGTGAGCCACCAGGGCCCGGCAACAGTAATTCTTTAGTATACCCTTAGCTCTTCATAGCAATATTCCATAATACAGGAGTGATGGTATTCATCATCTCCTCACAAAACTTTTGAAGATTTCACATGATTAAAACATGACTTTCAAACAGATTACAAAAGAAATCCAAAGTACCCCAAGTTTTCGTATAACTTTAAAGGCCAACTAACTTAAAAGGACCTTAGTTTTCCATTAAAACTAGTCCATTTCCAATAGAGAAGCAGTTTCCACTGAAAGTATTTTATATTAAAACAGGTCCTTATAATTAAGACTAACAAGAATAATTAATATGCACATTTAATGTGACCAGAGTTATGGCTCAAGTAAAAGAGCATCTTCCTAGCAAACTCAAGGCTATGAGTTAAAACCCATTATTGAAAGAAAAAAAAACCGCCATGCAAATTAAGGTTCCTATAATATCCTGAAAACTATTTGTTTTTTCCTTAAATTATGAAAGTCTCAGTCAGCCTCCATAGTTAAAATTTGAAATACAACACACAAGAGCTAAATCGTCTTTAAGGCAGACCACATAGCAAATATGCTACAAAAATATGCTAAATCTTTTCAGCATGCCAAAATTATTTTTAGTTAATAGTCTCATTTATTTCACCTAGGTAGAAGATTAACAATTTCACTGTGAGAATACAATATATCTTTATTATATGGGTCAAAACAAGTGTTTATAATATACTGCTCAGTATTGTGATCTAATATGAAGCTTGTAAAAAAATAAATGAAATAATGGATCTGGGGTATACATTTATATGTCTTCAATTAATATCAAACCTTTTCATTAATACTGTTTCAAAGTAGAGTGCTTTATTTGCATTCTCTTCTTGTTATTTATGTGTAAGTTACTTCTTTGCAGAAGAGTAAACAAAAGCTTATCACCAAAACCTATGGCTTATAATTCACATCATTGAATTCCATTCTTAATCACTTAAATGAACTATTTTTTTTTTGGTTGGTCGTGGGGCTTGAAATCTGGGCCTGGCGCTGTCCCTCAGCTCTTCAGCTCAAA
>NW_012277304.1:0-1600 GCF_000151885.1 Dipodomys ordii
ATAAGCAAAAAGAAAAAAGCTGGAAGTGGCGCTGTGGCTCAAGTGGTAGAGCGCTAGCCTTGAGCTGAAGAGCTGAGGGACAGCGCCCAGGCCCAGAGATCAGGCCTTACGACCAGACCCCCCAAAAAACAAAAAACAAAAACAAAAACAAAAAAAGCTGAGCTGGAGATGTGGCTCAAGTGGTAAAGCATTAGTCATGAGCAAGAAAGCTGAGTCAAAGCATTATGATTTGATTTCAAGCCCTGGTATCAGCAAACTAAACTAAACTAAAATATAATGTTTTAAAAATGTCAGCCAATACAGTTGATTGCTTTAAAATGCATACCTTTTTTGTTGCTCAGAAATGTTCATTTTCTAAGTACTATTGAGTTTGGGTATTTTTCCATGTGTTATGTGTTCATTTGGGTTTTCTTTTACTCTTTCTTTTGACAAGTTTTCACTGGATTGTCTGCTTCATAAATGTCTGATTAGTGATTGCTTATCTACTGCCCATGTGGCAAAAACTAATCACTTTTTGTTGAATTTCTATTTCTGAACTTCTCTTACTCCTTAGATTTGGTACTCTTCCTTCAGCTAACCTTCAGTGCTTCCTGTGATGCTAAGCAAGCAAAATGATTGTACTTCCATTTTACCATTGAGGTATCTAACCTTAGAGTGATACTGAAAATATCACACAGATAGTATGTGGCAATAGCAGGACTTAGAGTTCTTGATTCTTATATTAATTTTGTGATAACTGCCATCACAAAGTATTAATGTGTTAACTGGTTTGCCCAATACATCATATCATTATTTTACTGCTGTTACGTTAATAGCCCAGGGGCTAGAGGAGTGGCTCAAGTAACAGAGTGCCTGTCTAGCAAGTATGAGGCCCTGAGTTCAATCCTTTATACTGAAAACAACAAAACCGCTGAACTATGTGCAAGCATTGAAGGCTTTAAGGAATAATCATGAAATTGGGTTCTGCAGCTTTTGTGAAAAAAACTTTTATAGATAATTCCCTGCCTCCTGGCTTTTTTTCTTCCATCTTTAAAGCTAGCAAATAGTCAACTGAATCCTCTGACAATTCATCACTAATGATCTCCTCTGCCTCCCTCTTCTGCTGTGACAGAACCTTGTAATGACATTGGGTTCACCTAAGTAATCCAGGATAATCTTCCTGTATTTTTTATTTTATTTTTTTATTATCTTTAAGTAGTTATACAAATGGGCTTCAATTCAGCATGTCAGTTTATGAGTACAATGCAATCTTCCTGCTTTAACACTATATGATTAACAACTTTAATTCTATCTATGACTTTAATTCACTCTTGCCAAATAATGTACTATATTAAAAGTTTCAGTGATTAGAGCATAAATCTCTGCAGGAAGCATTATTCGGCCTACTTCAGCCTCTGATCTATTATTCTCTCTCTCTCTCTCTCTCTCTCTCTCTCTCACTCACTCTCTGTTTCTCTCTCTCTGTCTCTGTTTCTCTCTCTCTCTTTGTCTCTCTGTTTCTCTGTGTTTCTCTCCCTTCCTTCCTTCCTTTCTTCCTTCCTTTCTTCCTTCCTTCCTTCCTTCTTCCCTCTCTCCCTCCCTCCCTCCCTCCCTCCCTCCC
>NW_012277305.1:0-2586 GCF_000151885.1 Dipodomys ordii
CATTCTTTCTGATGGAGGCATAGAATTCCATTGTGTATATATATCACATTTTCTTGATCCATTCATCTACTAAGGGCATCTGGGTTGGTAGAAACTATGAATCCACTTAAACATGACATAGGCCTAATCTTAGATCTATTGAGTAAAGAGTAACAATTTGAAGTCAGTGAGTTCCTTAAGTATGAGATATTGCCTCATCCCTGTAGAGATGAAGTTAGTACTTTGTTTAGCAATGCTAATTCCCTTACATTCTACTCTCTTAGATGACTGAATTCCCTCAAACAAACTGAAACCAGGAATTACTTTGAAAGCTGTTAGTATCTATTATAACCTGGCAAAGAATTTGGTGTGCATCTAAAATTTGGTGAAGCTTAGTTAACATTCGAGTAAAGATTAACATCAAGCTTTTGGTGTGTTATACCAGGCCTGAAATAACCACACTCAATAGTGAAGTTTAATTGCTTCAGAAGGAGCTGAAGCTAACCTATAAATTTGATATTGCTTAGAAATAACTCAGTCCTCAAAACTGCATCTTTATAATAATGGTAAACAATCTAAAGTTCTTAATAGGTATAGGATTTAGAGACAGCATCAAAGAATCTCTGTGTTTACCTGCTGCTTGGTTCTCACTATATCCAAAGCTTCATCTAAGTAATAAGAGGAGATTAAATTGCTTTCATTAGGAATAAGTTGGTGTCTAAGAATAGAGAGGGAATAAAAAGGTTTTCCATTCATTATATTCTTCTTCCCTAATACCAACTTTCTAGGAAGCTGAAGTTTTAAGGTAATCTATTTCTTTCTTCAAACTCCTTTAGCAAGATAGCAGTCTTCAATATACCAGGAAGGATATTAGTAGCTCATGCCTGTAATACTAGCTACTCAAGAAGCTGAGTTCTAAAGATTTCAGTTTGAGGCCAGCCTAGGCAGGAATGTCCAAAAGACACTATTTCCAAAAGACCAGTAGTGGATTTGTACCCAAGTGATACAATCCTAGTCTTAAGCAGTAAAACTCAGGGGCAATTCCCAAACCCTAAGTTCAAACTCCAGTGTCAGTACTTGCACAAAAATAAATGAATAAATAAATTAATTAATTAATAAACCAGTGTATGAAGTTGAAGTCTGAAATGCACTTAATTTGTTTCTGCTCTGAATCTGTAATGATTTTATTTGCCTGAAAGCAGGAAATGTTTCCAGACACTGGGTCAGAGGCAAAACTTTTTCTCATCTGCTTTCAGAAGCAACATGGGCATTTCATCTCCTTACCTGCATGTGACTAATTCTATTGGAATTTTGATGAAACATCTTTGATGGTGGAATGCCCAGTGGCATTGATCTTTGGATGGTATGTGAACAGTTACAACCTTCTATGGGATCGTTTCTATAACTTTCTCAGGTTTTTCCACAGCCCCAGCCTGACCAGGAGTGCCAGGATATGAAAGAAAGGAGCAATCTAGTCTTCAGTCATCCTAACAAACCAAGGTTCCCACAGTCACTGATGCTCATGTCTTCAGATCTTTTCTTTTTATTGATTACAACCCACTTTGGGGCCCAAAGAGCTTTTTTGTTCTCATGGACCCATCAGTAATGATGTACTATATACAATAATATACATACTCTATGTATAGTGTACAGTTTCTTCTCTGGTGCTTTTGCCATGCATTTTCTGATGATTTTTACCTCTTAAAAGACATGTGCTACTTTATTCTAAGGATACACACACATATTCTATTCTAAAGTTACATCTCCTAGTATCAATTACATCATATCTTCCCCAAGCCAACATTCAAAAAAAATGATAGTATGGAGATATACACTAGCATAGAGATCAAACAAAGTAAGAAAATATGGATGATCACTGTTGCAGTATGACTCAAATTATTATGGGGCAAAGGGTGAACAAATGTAACAGTGATACTCACTAGACCCTATGTTGAAAATGAGCTATATAACTTGTGGGCTGGGATGGAAGAGAAAAACTGGAAGAGAGTGAGGGAAAGGGTGACATTTTTGAAAAAGAAATGTACTCTTTATATGACTTATGTTAACTATAATCCCTCTGTATATCACCTTTACAACAACAATAAAGAAATTTAAAAAAGATTATCCATAGTCATTTATCTACATTTTTCTTTTTTTATGTATTTCTTTCACTGCCATTTACTTTTTAGGTGCTTTATGGCCTGATAGTTCACAATTCTTTTTTTTTGGCGGTAGTGGGGCTTGAACTCTGGGCTTGGGTGCTATCCCTCAGCTCTTCAGCACAAGGTGAGTGCTCTACTGCTTGAGCCACAGCGCCACTGCCGGGTTTCTAGTGGTTTATTAGAGAAAAGAGTCTAATGGACTTTACTGCCTAGGCTGACTTTGAACCGTGATCCTCAGATCTCAGCCTCCTGAGTAGCTAGGATTACAGGCATGAGCCACCGGTACCCGGCTTCATTCACAATTCTATATTGACCACTGGTTGGCTTTCATCTGTATTACCTTTCTTTTTTTATTTAAAATTTTTTATTGTGAAAATACTGTACAGAGGGGTTAAAATTACATGGGCAAGATAATGAGTACATTTCTTATCAAGCATTGTAGCCT
>NW_012277306.1:0-1780 GCF_000151885.1 Dipodomys ordii
CCAAAAAAAAAAAAAAATCATCTCCCCCACTGCCTCATGCTATACTGTGAGAAACTGGGGCCAGAGAAGGAAGGTCCCACTTCGGCCCCACTGTGAACACACACCCTCTTGGGACCAGAATGTAAGGTATAAGCCTCTTAGCTTTCTGTGGACCAACATAGTAGCAGTGAGAGAATCACTGGGTGTCATCTAGCCCCTGAGCACATACTGAGCTTTGCTCATGCAGGAAGTTAGGCTTGTTTCACTGGACGGGTGGCACTATGACTCTCATTTTGTAGCTGAGAAGAGGGAAGTCTTGGAGAACTTTCCATGCCCCCCATTCGTTCATGGCAGTCCATTCTTGCCACATACCTTTGTCTACCTTTGGGCTCAATTTTGTTCATGTGCTTGTATCCGTGCATTCCCCCTAGCAACTTGGGACCCCACTCCATCCATCAGCACTTTGGTTTCTTGGGCCACCATCTCAGATTATGCCACCACCTATCTTATCTGTCAAAACTTTTTTTTAATTTTAAATATACATTTTTAATGTAAAGATACTGTACAGAGGTGTTACACTTACATGAGCAAGGTAATGAGTCTATTTCCTATTGAGCATTGTTACCGCCTCCTTTTTTTTCTCCTATTATCTCTTCCCTCCCCACCTCCCCAACTCCTCCCTCCCACCCCCTGCAAAGGTGTAAAGTTTGTTTTCAACATAGTGTCTTGTACATTGTTACTGTCATTGTACATTGTTATTACAATGGGTCATCCTTTATCCTTATTTCAGCATTTTGTTATTTCTCTTCCCCTCCCCAAATTAGAAAAATGTATATACAAGATGCAGGGCACCAGAATCAAATACAGTGAAAACAGGGGTTATACCATAGGGGCAAGAACATACAAAAGAAACAAAAAAAATCACTTAGTACATTATAAGTACATTAAAAAAGAATAACAGAAAAGATAAAATCTCTTGTGTCCCTATCTTGGGGTTCATTTCGCTTAGCATCAGGTTATATGGTCATATGTACATAGTTTCTGACTTCTGCTTGTCCTAAACGTATTCTAGTTATTGCAGATAAGGGAAACCATAGGACCTCTGTTTCTTTGGGCCTGGCTTACTTCATTTAATATAATTTTTTCCAAGTCTCCATTTCCAAACAAATGGGGCGATGTCATTCTTCCTGTGGAGGCATAGAATTTCATTGTCTGTGTGTGTGTGTGTGTGTGTGTGTGTGTGTGTGTGTGTGTGTGTACCACATTTTCTTGATCCATTCATCTACTGAGGAGCATCTGGGTTGGTTCTATCTTTGCTATGGTGAATAATACTGTGATAAACCTAGTTGTGCTGGTAGCTTTAGTATTGCCTTGTTTGTAGTTATTTGAGTAAATGTCCAGAAGTGGGATTGCTGGCTGGGTCATAGCCCTTTGAGGAACCTCCATACTACTTTCCAAAGTGGTTGAACAAGTTTACACTCCCACCAACAATGCAGTAGGGCTCCCTTCTGGCCACATCCCCTCCAGCATCTGTTGTTATTAGAGTTCTTATTATAGCCATTCTAACTGGGACTAGGTAGAATTTCAATGTTGTTTTGATTTGCATTTCTTTTATGGCTACAGAGCATTTCTTCATGTGTCTATTGGCCATTCTTGTTTCCTCCTCAGAGAAGTTTCTCTTTAAGTCTTTAGCCCTCTTATTTATTAGGCAGTTGTTTCTTTGAGGATTTGTTGTTGTATATTTTAGATATGAGACCCTTGTCCATTGTATGGCTAATGAAGATCTTCTCCCAATTGTGGG
>NW_012277307.1:0-1297 GCF_000151885.1 Dipodomys ordii
AAGTGGTAGAGCACTCACCTTGAGCTGAAGAGCTGAGGGACAGCGCCCAGGCCCAGAGTTCAAGCCCCATGACCGACCAAAAAAAAAAAAAATCATAGAGGACATATAAACAGTGGAAAGATTAATATTGTTAAGATGACCACATGGTCTAAATCAACCTGTAGCTTCACTGCCATCCCCTGCAGCAAAGGAATGACATTCTTCACAGACAAAGGAGATAGCCCTGGAGACTAACAGGAGCACTTCAGGAAATCAGGTCCCAGCCCCAAGTCATGCTTCATTCAAAAGCCCATGCTGCTAGAATTTTCTTTTTTCTTTTTTTTTTGCGGGGGGGGGGGGGGGGGGAAGGTTGGTTCTGAGGCCTGAACTCTGGGCCTGGGCGCTGTCCTCAGCTCTTCAGCTCAAGGCTAGTGGTAGACACTTGAGCCACAGCGCCACTTCTGGCTTTTTTCTTTTTGCTTATGTGGTACTGAGGAATCAAACCCAGGGCCTCATGCATGCAAGGCAAGCGCTCTACCACTGAGCCACCTTCCCAGCCCCACTGCTAGAATTTTCTATAAAACCTCAACCTCTAGTCCACAGGGGAGGGAAAAGACTGTACTCTTGTTCCCTGCCATAATAATGCATAGTCCTCTTTGTGCCTGGTAAAATTAATAAAACTTTAGTTCCTTTAAAAAAAAAAGAAAGAAAAAGAAGACAATGCCAGTATTCATATGGAACCACAAAAGATTCAGAATAGCCAATAAGGTCCTGAGAAAAGGAATAAACAAAACCATAGAGCTGTAGGGTATCACAATAGCTGATATCAATATACTAAAAGCTATAGTAACCAAAACAGCAAGAAAATAGATACATGGAACAAACAGAATACAGAATCCAAATATTAATCCACAGAATTACAGCATACTAGGTTTGACAAAGGCGCCAAGAACATACACTGGAGAAAGGACTGTTTGTTTCATAAATGGTGCCTGCCACGGGAGATATCCACAGAAGAATGAAAACTAGATCCTGATGCTCTTCGCCTATAGACACACACATATGGATCCTCGAAAACAGAACAAGGACATAAATGCAAGGCCTGAAACTAGGAGCTCAGAGGAGGAAGAAAGAGGAAAGAAGGAAGGAAGGAAGGAAGGAAGGAAGGAAGGAAGGAAGAAAGGAAGAGAGGGAGGGAGGGAGGGAGGGAGGGAGGAAGGGAGGAAGGAAGGGAGGGAAGAAGAAGATGAAGAAGAAGAAGAAGAAGAAGAAGAAGAAGAAGAAGAAGAAGAAGAAGAAGAAGAAGAAGAAGAAGAAG